>NC_053495.1:10113159-10363159 GCF_905171775.1 Rana temporaria | reverse complement strand
TTCTAGGACCTGAGACCCGCTCTTTCTAGGACCTGAGACCCGCTCTTTCTAGGACCTGAGACCCGCTCTCCCTAGGACCTGAGACCCGCTCTCCCTAGGACCTGAGACCCGCTTTTTTTAGGACCTGAGACCTGCTCTTCCTAGGACCTGAGACCTGCTCTTTCTAGGACCTGAGACCCGCTCTTTTTAGGACCTGAGACCCGCTCTTTCTAGGACCTGAGACCCGCACTTCTTAGGACCTGAGACCCGCTCTTTCTAGGACCTGAGACCCGCTCTTTCTAGGACCTGAGACCCGCTCTTTCTAGGACCTGAGACCCGCTCTTTCTAGGACCTGAGACCCGCTCTCCCTAGGACCTGAGACCCGCTCTCCCTAGGACCTGAGACCCGCTTTTTTTAGGACCTGAGACCTGCTCTTCCTAGGACCTGAGACCTGCTCTTTCTAGGACCTGAGACCCGCTCTTTTTAGGACCTGAGACCCGCTCTTTCTAGGACCTGAGACCCGCACTTCTTAGGACCTGAGACCCGCTCTTTCTAGGACCTAAGACCCGCTCTTTCTAGGACCTGAGACCCGCTCTTTCTAGGACCTGAGACCCGCTCTTTCTAGGACCTGAGACCCGCTCTTTCTAGGACCTGAGACCCGCTCTTTCTAGGACCTGAGACCCGCTCTTTCTAGGACTTGAGACCCGCTCTTTCTAGAACCTGAGACCCGCTCTTTCTAGAACCTGAGACCCGCTCTTCCTAGGACCCAGGACACGCTCTTTCTAGAACCTGGGACCTGCTCTTCCTAGGACCCGGGACCCACTCTGTGTTCCAGGTGTGCCTACCAAACCCCAATGTGTTTATGATTGAAACCTGCAAATAGGCTTCATTCATAAACACATTGGGGTTGACTTACTAAAACTGGAGAGTGCAAAAGCTGGTGCAGCTCTGCATAGAAATCATAGAAACCTCGCCTGTTTCCCTTAGTGAGGATGGTGGCACCAGGATCTGCCACGATCGAGGGATCGGCCTCGGGGGGCCGACATCGCGGGCGCCTAGGACAGGTAAGTGTCCTTATTAAAAGACTTAAAAAAAAAATTGCAGGTGGAACCCCGCTTTAAAGAAATTCAGAATGCAAGTAAAAAAACGGGATAAAATGTGTGTGTGTACATAAGTTTACATACCCTGGCAGAATTTATGATTTTTTTTGGCCATTTTTCAGAGAATATGAATAACAAAAACTTTTCTTTCACTCATTGTTAGTGTTTGGCTGAAGCCATTTATTATCAATTAACTGTGTTTACTCTTTTTAAATCATAATGGCAACAGAAACTACCCAAAAGTTTACATACCCCAGTACCTAATACCGTGTATTGCCCCCTTTAACATCAATGATGGCTTGAAGTCTTTTGTGGTATTTGTGGATGAGGCTCTTTATCTTCTCAGATGGTAAAGCTCCCCATTCCTCTTGGCAAAAAGCCTCCAGTTCCTGTAAATTCTTGGGCTGTCTCGCATGAACGGCACGTTTGAGATCTCCCCAGAGGGGCTCAATTATATTGAGGTCAGGAGACTCAGATGGCCACTCCGGAACCTTCACTTTAATCTGCTGCAGCCAATGCGAGGTGGACTTGGCCTTGTGTTTTGGATCATTGTCATGTTGGAATGTCCAAGTACGTCCCATGCGCAGCTTCCTGGCTGATGAATGAAAATGTTCCTCCAGTATTTTCTGATAACATACTGCATTCATCTTGCCAACAATTATGACCAAATTTCCTGTGCCTTTGTAGCTCACACATCCCCAAATCATCAGCGATCCACCTCCGTGTTTCACAGTAGGGATGGTAGACCTTTCATCATAGGCCTTGTTGTCTCCTCTCCAAATGTAGTGTTTATGGTTGTGGCCAAAAAGCTACATTTTTGTCTCATCACTCCAAATGACTGTGGCAGAAGGTTTGAGGCTTGTCTCTGTGTTGTTTGGCGTATTGTAAGTGGGATACTTTGTGACATTTTCATAGTAATGGCTTTCTTCTGGCGACTCGACCACGCAGCCCATCTTTCTTCAAGTGCCTCCTTATTGTGCATCTTAAAATGGCCACACCACTTGTTTTCAGAGAGTCCTGTATTTCACCTGAAGTTATTTGTGGCTTTTTCTTTGCATCCCAAACAATTTTCCTGGCAGGTGTGGCTGAAATTTTAGTTGGTCTACCTGACCGTGGTTTGGTTTCACCAGAACCCCTCATTTTCCACTTCTTGATTAGAGTTTGAACACTGCTGATTGGCCTTCTCAATTCCTTGGATATCTTTTTATATCTCTTTCTTGTTTTATACAGTACAGCTACCTTTTCCCGCAGATCCTTTGACAATTCTTTTGCTTTCCCCATGACTCAGAATCCAGAAACGTCAGTGCAGCACTGGATGAAAGATGCAAGGGTCTGTCAGGAGTCCAGAAACTCATTGACCTTTTATACACACACACTAATTACAAGCAAACAGATCACAGGTGAGGATGGTTACCTTTAATAGCCATTCAAACCCCTTTGTGTCAACTTGTGTGCATGTTATCAGGCCAAAATCACCAGGGTATGTAAACTTTTGATCAGGATCATTTGGGTAGTTACTGTTGTCATTATGATTTAAAAAAAGTAAACACAGTTGATTGATAATAAATGGCTTCAGCCAAACACTGACCATAAGTGATAGAAACGTTTTTGGCCCGGATTCACAGACATCGGCACACATTTATGCCGCCGTAGCGTATCTCTTTTATGCTACGCCGACGCAGCACAGAGAGGCAAGCATTGAATTCACAAAGCCAATGCTGCTAAAACTGCGCTGGGTTTCCAAGGCGTAAGTCGGCGTAAGTGGAAGTGGGCGTGAGCCATGCTAATGAGGCGTGACCCCATGCAAATGATGGGCCGAGCGCCAGACAGATACGTATAACGAATGGCGAATGCGCCGTCCCGTGGACGCATCCCAGTGCGCATGCTCAGAATCACACCGGAATGACTCCCTAAGATACGTCGGATCACTGCCTACGGCGTGAATGTTTCCTACACCCAGCCATATTCACGTACTACGTAAAATAGGACGGCTTGTGTTCCCTGGTGCAGCCCTTTGCATGGATGCTGCTGAGTTACACCTCCTTTATGGGGCTTAACTTTACGTCGTACGTACAACTTACGTGAATCGGCGTATCTCCCTCATTTGCATATTTGAATCGAAAATCAATGGGAGCGCCAAATGTGTCCAGCGTAAATATGCGCCCACTCTACGCCGGCGTAGGCAAGTTACATCGGTGGAATGAAGCCTGTTTTTAGGCGTATCTTAGTTTTGTGGGCACGGCGCACAGATACGACGGCGCATATTTGCACTTACGCGGCGTATCTCGAGATACGTCGGCGCAAGTGCTTTGTGAATCCGGGCCTATGTGTTTATCATTCATATTGTCTGAAAAATGGCCAATAAATCACAAATTCTGCCAGGGTATGTAAACTTATGAGCACCACTGTATATATACTATATCGACACACACATATAAATGTTTCATATAAAATCACTGACAGACATTTTTGAGCCTTCATCATTCATCGCTTTTCTGTTCTTATTATATTTGTACTTTATCTTTAAATAGTCTCCAGACTCTGAGAAATCCTATAAGTCTGATTTCCTCCAGAGGTTTGCTGTCAGTTATGAGAAATTTCAAGCGTTCTAACATGTCGCCCCCATCGAGAGAGCAGGAAGTGATATTTCTACTCAGCCTGGATATTTTCTCCCCCGCTGATCAATAATCTGCCCAGATCAATACTGACATCAGATGAGGACAGGCCTTCCATTCCACTGAAATCACACCCGCTGCTTTTATCTCAAGTTCACCTTTTTCATATTACATGACAGTGGTATATTGCTTAGCAGGGTGGGAGCCCCTCATAATGGGCACAGTGGGTGTAGAGACCCAGGAACTCAGCTCAGGGATGGTGAAACCCCCTCATAATGGGCACAGCAGATGTACAGACTCAGGAACTCAGTACAGGGATGGTAGGAACCCCTCATAATGGGCACAGTATGTGTACAGACCCGGGAACTCAGCACAGGGATGGTGGGAACCCCTCATAATGGGCACATTGGGTGTACAGACCCAGGAACTCAGCACAGGGATGGTGGGAACCCCTCATAATGGGCACAGCAGGTGTACAGACCCAGGAACTCAGCACAGGGATGGTGGGAATCCCTCATAATGGGCACAGCAGGTGTACAGACCCAGGAACTCAGCACAGGGATGGTGGGAATCCCTCATAATGGGCACAGCAGGTGTACAGACCCAGGAACTCAGCACAGGGATGGTGGGAATCCCTCATAATGGGCACAGCAGGTGTACAGACCCAGGAACTCAGCACAGGGATGGTGGGAACCCCTCATAATGGGCACAGCAGGTGTACAGACCCGGGAACTCAGCACAGGGATGGTGGGAATCCCTCATAATGGGCACAGCAGGTGTACAGACCCAGGAACTCAGCACAGGGATGGTGGGAATCCCTCATAATGGGCTCAGCAGGTGTACAGACCCGGGAAGTCGGCTCAGGGATGGTGAAACCCCTTCATAATGGGCACAGCAGATGTACAGACTCAGGAACTCGGCTCAGGGATGGTGAAACCCCTTCATAATGGGCACAGCAGATGTACAGACTCAGGAACTCGGCTCAGGGATGGTGAAACCCCTTCATAATGGGCACAGCAGATGTACAGACTCAGGAACTCAGCACAGGGATGGTGGGAACCCCTCATAATGAGTGCATTAGGTGTACAGACCCAGAACTCAGGACAGGGATGGTAGGAATCCCTCATAATGGGCACAGCAGATGTACAGACTCAGGAACTCGGCTCAGGGATGGTAAAACCCCTTCATAATGGGCACAGCAGATGTACAGTCTCAGGAACTCAGCACAGGGATGGTGGGAACCCCTCATAATGGGCACAGCAGATGTACAGAGCCGGGAACTCAGCACGGGGATGGTGGGACCCCCTCATAATGAGTGCATTAGGTGTACAGACCCCGGGAACTCAACACAGGAATAGTGAGAGCCCCTCATAATGGGCACAGCAGGTATGTAGACACAAACTCCGCACAGGGATTTGGGAACCCCCTCATAATGGGCACAGCAGGTGTACAGACCTGGGAACTCAGCACAGGGATGGTGGAAGACCCTCATAGTGGGCACAGCAAGTGTGAAAACCCAGTTCAAAGATGGTGGGAGCCCCTCCTAATGGGCACATCAGGTGTACACACCTGGGAAATCAGCACAGGGATGTTGGGAACCCCTCATAATGGGCACAGAGATGCCAGCTCAGAGTTCTTTGCTGTATTCATAAATGCCTAGCACAGACCAGCCCCTGCTGTAACCTCTCACCTTGTGACTGGCTAAAAAGTTATAATGTAGTAGACTGGTCCCTGGAGGAGAGGAGACTGAGGAAATGCTACCTCCTGCCTGCAGCAGACTGGTGACGTCTTAGCTTAGGTAATACCAAAGGAATGGAGCTCAAGCATAGATTCTTACTTTCAATGTATCTTTATTAATATATATATATATTTTAAATTGTACCATTCTAGTAATATAAAAGAGGAAAGATGTGCAGCAACTCACAATATTCAAAATTCCAGGCAAACGGATCACACAGGCAGTTCTTATAAAGCACAATATATCCATTATAAACTTTGCAAAGTGATAAGATATTCATCTCTTTCCCCCCCCCCCCCCCTTTGCGATCATATTTTGCATTAATATCGGCTCGCGGCGTTGTGGAACCACATTGACGGAAGGATGTTTTCAAATGGGATGCACAGTAAAGCTAATTAAACATAATTTGTTTTCTTACGACAGCCAGCGGGTGCTAGAAATAGCGCTTAGCGGCGAGTTTCACACAACGCCATCTTCCTGTCACACCGCCAACTAAACCTCCATCGTTGTGTAAAGGTTGTCATGAATGCCTTAAAGCAAAAAAAAAAAAAAGACAAACATTTCTTCTGCTGACCAACTCTTTTTTTAAACTGCGCCGGCGATCGTATGGAAAGTGATTTATGCCGTCTTACCAGAGTGCCAAGCAATTAAAATATCATTTGCAGGTGTTATTTTCAGTCTCTTTTGTGAAGCCAGTTCATTAATTGTCTCCTCTGTTGTGTGTGTTGAAGGAAAATCTACAGAAGTTGGTTCAGATCGAGTACAGCGTCAGGGGACAGGGCAGCCTGCTCCAGCCGGGAAGAGTAAGTGCAATATTTCTGACGTACGGATCAATAGCAAATTCATCATTCAAGAAAAACTCCCAGAGATCGTTTTCCCTTCTTTCTTTCTTTTTTTTTTTTTTTTCTCAGGAAACAAAAAAAAATATTTCTGAGTAAGGATGAGCTTGGGTTTTGTTCCCAACCTATGTGCAGCCAAGACCAGAAGGAAGCTGTTCATGGCAATAAGCCATGGCTGGGGCATTCCTTGCAACTTGGCTGAGCGTAGATAAGGGGGGCCAGGATGGTCAGGACATTATTGACTTAATATGGCCACATGGATGCTGGGGACATCAATGACCTAACATGGCCACGTGAATGCTTATGAGATCATTGACCTAATATGGGCACGTGGATGCTGGGGACATCAATGATCTAACATGGCCACGTGAATGCTTATGAGATCATTGACCTAATATAGGCACGTGGATGCTCGTGACATCATTGGCTTTATATGGCCACATGGATGCTCATGAAATCTTTAAACTAATGTAGTCAAATGGATGTTCGTGACATAATTGACCCAATATGGCTTCATGGATGCTTGTGATGTCATTGACCTAATATGACCACCTTGATGCTTTTGACCTCATTGACCTAATAAGGTCACACAGATGATCATGACATCTTTGAACTATGTGGCCACATGGATGCTCATGAAATCATTGACCTGATATGGCCACACGGATGTTCGTGACATAATTGACCCAGTATAGAAACATGCATGCCCTTGATATTTTTCATCTACTATGGCTTCATGGATGCTTGTGACATCATTGACCTAATATGGCCACACAGACGATAATCACTTCTTTGAACTATGTGGGCACATGAATGCTCATGACATGACCTGGTATGGCCACAAGGATGCTTGTGACATCATTGACCTGATATGGCTATATGGATTCTCATGACATCATTGACCTAATAAGGCCACATGGATTCTTATGACATCATTGACCTGATATGGCTACATGGATTCTAATGACATCATTGACCTAATATGGCCACATGGATGCTTGTGACATCATTGACCTAATATGACCACCTTGATGCTTTTGACCTTAATGACCTCATTGAGCTAATAAGGTCACACAGATGATCATGACATCTTTGAACTATGTGGCCACATGAATGCTCATGAAATCATTGACCTGATATGGCCACATGGAGTCTCATGATTTCATTGACCTAATATGGCCACATGGATGCTCATGACATCATTGAGCTAATATGGCCACATGGATGCTCATGACATCATTGACCTAATATGGCCACATGGATGCTCATGACATCATTGACCTAATATGGCCACATGGATGCTCATGACATCATTGACCTAATAAGGCTTCATGGATGCTTGTGACATCATTGACCTAATAAGACCACCTTGATGCCTTTGACACCATTCACCTAATAAGGTCACATAGATGAACATCACATCTTTGAACTATGTGGCCACATGAATGCTCATGACATCATTGACCTGATATGGCCACATGGATGCTTGTAACATCATTGACCTAATAAGGCCACATGGATTCTCATGACATCATTGACCTAATATGGCCACATGAAGTCTCATGATATCATTGACCTAATATGGCCACATGGATTCTCATGACATCATTGACCTAATATGGCCACATGGATTCTCATGACATCATTGACCTAATATGGCCACATGGATTCTCATGACAAAATTGATCTAATATGGCCACATGGATTCTCATGACATCATTGACCTAATATGGCCACATGGATTCTCATGACATCATTGACCTAATATGGCCACATGGATTCTCATGACAAAATTGATCTAATATGGCCACATGGATTCTCATGACATCATTTACCTAATATGGCCACATGGATGCTCATGACATCATTGACCTAATATGGCCACATGGATTCTCATGACATCATTGACCTAATATGGTCACATGGATGCTCATGACATCATTGAGCTAATAAGGCCGCACAGGTGATCATGACATCTTTGAACTATGTGGCCATATGGATGCTTATGACATCATTGACCTATTATGGCTACATTGATGCTTGTCATGTCATTGACCTAATATGACTATGTGCCCATTTTAGGTCAATGGTGTCACAAGCATCGCCTCCCCCTCTATGTACCCACAACTGCAGGGTAGAGTATACCATGGCCACAGCTGATTGGACCAGCACTAACAGCTTTATTCCAGGTTTGGCAGAACATGGATTTAGACTGAAGCCAAGCTCATGCTTATTTCTCAGAAGGTCCATTCACACTCTATGTGACAACAGGTATTGCAATGTCATTGATTGTGCATGGCACCCCAACTCATTGTACAGTACAGCACAATGCACCTCAGTGAACCACAATACATATACTGCACATTGGATTGGTAAAGGGTTATGCACAGATTTACATCTGTTGTGGTGATAATTAGGTGTCAGCCCAATGATAATGAATGGGCTGCCTAGTACAACGCATGTTAACACATGTGCATTAACACACCTTTATGTGTGAAAGGGCCCCTTTGGGTCTAGTGAAGAGTGGCACTGTATGCATGTTAATGCATGGTATCTTAAGTGTATGTGTAACAACATTTTACAAAAAATAAATAAAAGTTGGATAGTGTAGGGAAGGGTTAAAACCCAATGTATTAATTTTTTTTGCTGTCTGTGTACCATTTAGAAAATGTTCCTTCACTTCCTGTCCCAGAGATGCAAAGTGAAGTTAGAGAAAATCTCCCACAGTGTCTTGACTGCCCCCTTCCCTGAATTATCATTTGTGGGGACAAATCTTATAGGGGTTTAAACCCTCGTTTTTGTTTTTTATATAAAAATAACAAACATGCCTATACTGCTCTGTGCAATCGTTTTGCACAGAGTAGCCCCGATCCTCTTCTCCTGGGGTGCCCCGCTGGCACTTCAGGCCCCTCTTCTTCATCGGGTGCCCCCAACGGAGAGCCGATGTCCCTGAGGGCAGAGGCGTTGCTAGGGGGGTGCGGTCCGCACCGGTGACACCCGCTAGGGGGGTGACACCATCCCGTTTTTATATTTTTTTTATTTTTTAGCTGACATGCCCAGCCTGCCCTGTGCAATCCCAGCCTGCCCTGTACCACCCCAGGCTGCTCTGTGCCACCCCAGCCTGCCCTGTACCACCACAGCCTGTCCTGTATCACCCAGCCTGCCCTGTACCACCCCAGCCTGCCCTGTACCACCCCAACCTGCCCTGTACCACCCCAGCCTGCCTTGTGCCACCACAGCCTGCCCTGTACCACCCCAGCCTGCCCTGTACCACCCCAAACTTTCCCATGCCACCCCAACTTGCCCTGTGCCACCCTAACTTGCCCTGTACCACCCCAATCTGCCCTATGCTACCATAACTTGCCCTATACCACCCCAACCTGTCCAATGCCACCCTAACTTGCCCTGTACCACCCCAACCTTTCTCATGCCATCCCAACTTGCCCTATGCCGCCCTAACTTGGACTATACCACCGCAACCTGCCCTGTACCACCCTAACTTGCCCTATACCACCCCAACCTGCCCTATGCAACCCTAACTTGCCCTATACCACCCAAACTACCCTATATCACCCCAACATGCCCTATACCACCTTAACCTGTCCTATACCACCCCACTACACCAACCTGCCACTATACAACTCTATACTACCCTAACCTGCCACTATACTGCCCTATACTATCATTTACAGGGGCTAGTTTGGGGTGCGCCCCGTGCCGGTGCGCTGCCTGCTTGGTGCTGGGCAGCCTAGACAGAGGGGGGGTGACACCATGTTTTACCTCACCGGGTGACACCAACCCTAGTGACGCCACTGCCTGAGGGGACCCGTGTGGTCCCTCCCCCCCGCTCCGTATCACTGGATTTTATTGACAGCAGCGGGAGCCAATGGCTCCCATTTCCATTAATCTCTCCAATTAGGATAGAGACAGCGGCTGGAGCCGCTGCGCTCGTGCACATCGCTGGATCAAATCGGGCTCAGGTAAGAAAAAAGGGGGGGGTCTGGGGGGGGGCAGCTGCAGCACAGAAGGTTTTGCACCTTAATGCATAGAATGCATTAAGGTGCAAAACCTTGAGACTTTACAACCACTTTAATTTTGGATTTCTCTTCTTTTTTTAAGTAACAATGGTCACCAGGACAAATAGAGGAGTGAATCTTCCCAAAGGGAAAACAGACAGCAATAAAAATCTGACAGAGGGTCTAACCCTTTCCTACTCTATCCAAAATTTAAAAGAAAAGGGTTTTTGCCTAGAGATACACTTTAAGTTAAGGAAACTCCAGCAACAGAAAAAATTGTTCCCGCACATTTTTTTTAAACATGGCGTGCCACAATACACAGGATATATATACCTTGTGGTGTGCTTCAGCGCAGGCGCATTGACCCTTCCTATAATTGTGTGTTGGGGTGCCCTTCTATATCGGAGGTGGTTTACCTCTCCATCATCCACCATACACTTCTAGGGGGACTGACAATTACTGTCACGCCGCCATCGTCATCTCCCAAGACGTAGATCTGTAAATTCATGAATTGTGTTTTTTTACCTTAAAATTACAATAAAAACAACTTTAAAAAAAATAAAAAAAGCAGGTTGGCATGGTTGACGTGCCACAATTCTCACCGAATACTCAGGCGGTGACTATTTCTGCAGGAATAAAGATGAACAATTCTATTTTTAGTGTTAATTGGGATTTGAGAGTGACGGGTCCCGAGTCACAGGGTCAGGTAATGTGAGAATGGTTCAGTCCGCGGCTTGTTAAAGTTTTTCACACCGATTTCTGTTGTCACAGGCGTTCGTTAAAGAAGGCACGCTGATGAAGGTGTGTGGAAAGGCTCGCCACCCTCGCCACTTGTTCCTGGTAAGATTTATCTAACAATATACCCAGCTAGGGGGGGCTTTGTGCAAAATATATATTAAATTATAAATATATAATGTATAAGAAATATATCATTTATGATATGTTATATAATAATACAGTACATAACATATATAATATGTACATAAGAAAAAAAAAATTGCATATTAAATAATATAAATTTGTAGGGTATAGTAAATATATAATATATGATATTTTATATATTTATAAAAAGTATATTATACAAAATATATATATCATTAAGATAACATACTGTATATAAGTTGATATAATTAATAAATATATATATATATATATATATATATATATATATATATATATATATATATATATATATTTAGAATGTTTTTTTTTTTAAATATATAATAGAATATTGTACAGTATATAGCATATGTAAAAAAGTTCATACAACTGTATAATATTACATAATAAACAAAATATAAAATATTTAAAATGTGTGAGGTATAATGAAAATACTGTATATGATATATTATATGTTAATAAAAAATATAATATAATATAAAGTATATAATAAGTTGATATAATTATATCATATATCTATAATAATATAAATGTATAATAAATATATAGAATAATATACTGTATATAACATGCCAAATATGTTTACACAAGCATATAATATTACATATTAAACAAAGTATTAAATATTATAAATGTGTAATGTATAGTAAATATATAATATATGATATTTTATATATTAATAAAAAGTATATTATAGAAAATATATATCATTAAGATAACATACTGTATATAAGTTGATATAATTAATATATATAGAATATTGTACAGTATATAGCATATGTAAAAAGTGTATACAAGTGTATAATATTACATAATAAACAACATATTAAATATTTAAAATGTGTAAGGTATAATGAAAATACTGTATATGATATATTATATGTTAATAAAAAAGCACTATCTACTGAAAATAGAAAAAAAACAACAACAATCATCTCAGCACAGGCAACGTGACTTCATAGGAGCTACTAAACAGTTTTTTATTTATTTTTTGGTTAAAAGGCAGAGCTATAAAAACAATTCTGTTTCTGTATATCAGGATTTGTCAAGAGTTTATTAATGCAAACCTGCAGAGTTACTGAAGGTCCACTTTAACCGCTTAAGACCCGGACCATTATGCAGGTAAAGGACCAGGCCCCTTTTTGCGATTCGGCACTGCGTTGCTTTAACTGACAATTGCAGTGAAGGGGTTAACCACTAGGGGGCGTTAAAGGGGTTAAGTGTGTCCTATTGTGTGTTTCTTACTGTACTGGGGGGGGCGTGGCTGGACGTGTGACGTCACTGATTGTCGTTCCCTATGACAGGGAACAGATGATCAGTGACAAGCCACAGAGAAGAACGGGGAAAGGTTTGTTTGCACTCGCCTCTCCCCGTTCTTCAGCTCCTGTGACCCGATCGCGGGACACCGGCGGCGATCGGGTCCGAGGGTGCCACGGTCACGGAGCTTCGGACCGGGTCGCGAGCGCGCCTCGCCTCAGCGCCCTCGTTCGCCTCCTCCGACGCCGCCATGATACCCAGAGTGACTTCTGGGTATCGCTGCTCCGGGGCTGTGACCAGGCCCGTCGCTACAAGGCAGGCAAACCAAGCAATTGCTTGGGGCCCCGAGCTAGCCTGGGGCCCCAAGCAGGTCCCTTTGCCACGTTTCCTATATGCTGCAGCCGCCTGAGCGCTCTATAGAGAGCCTGCAGCACTGCTGCCTCGAGTCGTCACTTCTCTGTAGCATGGCCGAGCTCCTCTTCCATCCTCCTGTCAGTCCAGACTCCGCGCGGTACATGAGATTCAGTTTCCTGTTCCCGGCCGGACTGACAGGAAGTGCACACTGAGTGCTTACTTCCTGTCAGTCCGGCCGGGAACAGGAAACTGAATCTCCTGCCATGCAGTACAGACCTGGTATGGAGGGGGGCCCGGGGCAGTCGTAAAAAGAACATAGGGAGGGGCCCGTGGGAGTAAAAAGAACATAGGGGGGGGCTTTGCATGCGTGTGTGCGAGGGGGGGGGATTGGGGGGCCTCCATGTCCATTTTGCTTGGGGCCCCCAAATTCCTTCAAACTGCCCTGGCTGTGACTGGCCGGGGCAGCGATGACGTCACTCCTGCTCATGCGCGCATGATGCCATTAGCAAGTGACACGCTCAGTGCGCCTGCGCCCGATGGCTACGGTGCATGTGCCGTAGACATGGGTGCCGCTATTTTTTGCAAATATCTCCTAAACCTTTTAGGTTTGGGAGATATTTCTTGCACCTACAGGTAAGCCTTAATCTAGGCTTACCTGTAGGTGAAAGTGGTTGTAACGGGTTTACAACCACTTTAAGGACTGGTAATTGTGAGACTCCATGGTCGTAGCAATTCTTAACGTAAGATCTTGGCGCACGAATATACGGGACCACTGAGTGATTTGGCCCTCCAGGCATCCATGGGACGTGTTCTTTTATCCGATTCAGCTCTTGGAATTTAGGATCCGTCCGGCATTCCCATAGAAAAGGCGGCTTAGAGCAGAGAATGAACCCAGCTTGTATGACCCCGGGGTCACCTTCCAGCTCCCAGCCCATTGATATATGAGATATTACTGTACAGGGTCACACTGTACAGCCAACCAGGACCCTTCCCTGACCCCTGCCGGGCAGATCTCATCCCCTTTCCTTATCTCACCCTTCCAAGAATCACTCTGCAAAGGCCAGGGGACCGCCGAGATCCCGGGGACTCCAGAGGTCTGCTGTCGGCTCCACAACATTAACCGATATTTCTTCTAAAGTTCAACCGCAGATTTTATCATCGAGGAAACCTTAATAATAATGAGGATCAGATAACATCTATTTCTAGATTGAAGTGCGGAGGGATTGCAGGAAGGAGGTCCTTAGTTGGGCAGTTTTGTAAATACGTTTGTTTCGTTTTATTTGACTGACATTTGGTGGCATCATTAAGGAGGGTATTGAAAAAATTGATAAACTGTTGGCGCTATATAAAACCTGTATAATAATAATATAATATATTTAATAATAATAAAATAATTAGCATTTTTGCCAAAATCCAAATGTTCTTTGGCAGCGACGACCCCTTAATCTATGCGTCCGGCCCCCTAATCTATATGCAGGGTGCCAGGCGCATGGATTCCAATGTTTTTTTTTTTTTTTTTAAAAGCACATGATTAGATCCTGAGGCTCCAATTGGCTTCAAAAAGGGGTGGGCTCGGGGCGCAGAGCACTACTCCCTGAGCCCACCCAGCTGTGTGACAATAGGGATTTAAAGGGGTTGTAAACCCTCGTGTTTTGTCACCTTAATGCATCCTATGCCACACCCCCCTACAGTTGTAAACACACACTAGGTGAAGCCTAACTCCTTCAGCGCCCCCTGTGGGTAACTCCCAAACTGCAACTGTCATTTTCACAATAAACAGTGCAATTTAAATGCATTTTTTGCTGTAAAAATGACAATGGTCCCAAAAATGTGTCAAAATTGTCCGAAGTGTCCGCCATAATGTCGCAGTCACGAAAAAAATATAAATTTTGCGCAAACCAATCGATAAACGCTTATTGCGATTTTTTTACCAAAAATAGGTAGAAGAATACGTATCGGCCTAAACTGAGGGAAAAAAAAAGTTATATATGTTTTTGGGGGATATGTATTATAGCAAAAAGTAAAAAATATTGCATTTTTTTCAAAATTGTCGCTCTATTTTTGTTTATAGCGCAAAAAATAAAAACCGCAGAGGTGATCAAATACCACCAAAAGAAAGCTCTATTTGTGGGGGAAAAAGGACGCCAATTTTGTTTGGGAGCCACGTCGCACGACCGCGCAATTGTCTGTTAAAGCGACGCAGTGCCGAATTGTAAAAACCCCTTGGGTCATTTAGCAGCATATTGGTCCGGTCCTTAAGTGGTTAATTATTATATTTATTTGTGTCTTTCGTATCTGCCTGAAGTTCAGCTTTATCGCGATTGGCGTCTCTTCGGCCCGTATGGCGTGCTCATGACATTTTTAAAAACTGGGAAATCTTCAAGCCCCCCCCCCCCTCCCCCCCAGTAATAATCGTTCCTAATGTATAATCAAATCTTCGAAGTGCTAATCAGCATTGCCATGTCAACGGTATGCGCGCCGCGGCATCTTTTCCGGGCACTTCCCCGAGCCGGAGAACAAACAATGCCTTGGCACCGGCCCAAAAAATCCCTTTTATTAGCTCGCTGGACTCCATCTGATTAACGCTTTTCCTTTCAATTGCAGTGGAATCTCTCCATGGAATACATAGCGGAGCGGTTATGTCTTCATTAATTAAGCCGAAATGCTTTTTTTTTTTTTTTATGCCATTTCCAAAAAAATAATAAAATGCTTAGCGTTCACCTGCACTTGGACTGAAGATCTAAAACCGATTGCAGGAATCTAAAGCAGGCACCTGGGTGTGCTTGCATGGGCCTGTAGATGAGCACCCTGTGAGCCCTGAAAACTGGGGGCGATTGATTATGCAAATTCTGACTTGCTGCCAGTGTGCCCCATCAATTGCCACCACTGTGCCCATCAATTGCAGCCATTGTGCCCCATCAATTGCCTCTACTGTGCCCCATCAATTGCCGCCATTGTGCCCCATCAATTGCCGCCATTGTGCCCATTGTGCCCCATCAATTGCAGCCATTGTGCCCCATCAATTGCTGCTACTGTGCCCATCAATTGCTGCCAGTGTGCCCCATCAATTGCTGCCATTGTGCCCCATCAATTGCTGCCACTGTGCCCCATCAATTGCAGCCATTGTGCCCCATCAATTGCCGCCAGTGTGCCCCATCAATTGCAGCCACTGTGCCCCATCAATTGCTGCCACTGTGCCCATTCAATTGCTGCCAGTGTGTCCATCCAATTGCTGCCAGTGTGCCCCATCAATTGCTGCCACTGTGCCCATCAATTGCAGCCATTGTGCCCCATCAATTGCCGCCAGTGTGCCCCATCAATTGCTGCCAGTGTGCCCCATCAATTGCTGCCAGTGTGCCCCATCAATTGCTGCCACTGTGCCCCATCAATTTCTGACAGTGTGCCCCATCAATTGCAGCTATTGTGCCCCATCAATTGCCACCATTGTGCCCCATCAATTGCCGCCATTGTGTCCCATCAAATGCAGCCAGTGTGCCCCATCAAATGCTGCCAGTGTGCCCCATCAAATGCTGCCTGTGTGCATCCCCCACCCGGCACTTGTATGTCTCGGCGCTGTCCTCCACACTCCGAGTCCTCGATGTCTTCTCCTGTCCTCTTCTATGATTGGATGCCTGATAGGCATCCAATCACAGCGCCTGTCGCTTCAGCCAATCAGGTGACAGGTAACCAGACCCGAGCACCTGATTGGCTGAGAGGCGGGTCAGATTTGCGCGTAAAACAAGGTAATCTGTTGATTTAGGATCATTTTTAATCCGCCCCCCCCCTCCCAAACGATCCTAAATCAACAGACTACCGCGTTTTCCGTGCGTTTCGCCCCCCAACGCAAAACGGTTTCAGAAAAAAGGGAACGTCGGATTTCTGCAGGCTGGGAAATCACGACTTGTCCGTGAATTGATGTATGTCTATCCGGTGGGTCCCCCGCGGCGCCCCCCGGGGGCCCGGAATGGTAATGCGATCAGCTGGTCGGAGATGTCGGCCTTCAGATCAGATTAATGTGATCCGGGAAGACAATTTATGAAGCAATAAGTAAAGTGAATAAAACATGGCTGACGATTCATCTGTCACCGGCACGCCGAAATCCCTACCGCCAACCTAGGAAGGGGTCGCGCGGTGATTGACGGGGCGCGCCGATTCCCACGTTTGTATCATCTTATTAAATACATTTGAAGAATATACATTATTTATGTTGAATATTGCGTGAAAAATAAGAACGTGCGAGCCGCGTCCAAGGTCACTTGGGCGGATTCGCCGTGACGCAGGCTTATTTTTTGACTCTTATAACAGCCGGGATTAGCATAAGGCAATCCATCATTGCGGCACCGGGAACAGTTCTGGGACCTCGGCGGCTTTTTCTCCTTCTGACACGTCGCATCGGAAGCCGGGGCTCCGCTGGGAATGGCGCAGTGAAAGGGGACAGATGTGGGAGACAGTGAGCCTGAGAGTTATGATGTTTATTAGTGCCAGGTCTGTTTAAAATCAGAGAGGGCCCCATATAAGCTATAGATAGCCTCGCTTTTATGTCCCGCCCGCGCTCTGTGCGCCTTTTTCTCTCCAGCTGTTCCGGGTTTCCTCCCAAAAAAGTCCGCCGACCGCCGAGGAAGATGTAAACGCCATTAAATTATTGCAGCTCTGTATTTGTAAATACGTCATTAGTTGTATTTTCAAACAGATGACTTGGCATCAGCCGTTTGCGCTGCATCGCTCATATGCAGGGGGGGACTGACAACTCATGGGGCCCCCCGGGCAATATGAGATTATGGGCCCCCGGGCAATAGGAGATTATGGGGCCCCTGGGCAATATGAGATTATGGGCCCCCCAGGCAATAGGAGATTATGGGGCCCCCGAGCAATAGGAGATCATGGGGCCCCCGGGCAATAGGAGATTATGGGGCCCCTGGGCAATAGGAGATTATGGATCCCCCGGGCAATAGGAGATTATGGGGACCTCGGGCAATAGGAGATTATGGGGCCCCCGGGCAATAGGAGATTATGGGGGCCCCCAGGCAATAGGAGATTATGGGGACCCCCGTGCAATAGGAGATTATGGGGACCCCGGGCAATAGGAGATTATGGGGATCCCGGGCAATAGGAGATTATGGGGCCCCCGGGCAATAGGAGATTATGGGGGCGCCAGGCAATAGGAGATTATGGGGACCCCGGGCAATAGGAGATTATGGGACCCCCGGCCAATAGGAGATAATGGGGACCCGGGCAATAGGATATTACGGGGCCCCTGGGCAATAGGAGATTATGGGGCAACCCGTCAATAGGAGATTATAGGGGCCATCAGGCAATAGGAGATTATGGGGGCCATCAGGCAATAGGAGATTATAGGGGCCATCAGGCAATAGGAGATTATGGGGACCCAGAGCAATAGGAGATTATGGGGACCCCGGGGAATAGGAGATTATGGGGACCCCGGGCAATAGGAGATTATGGGGCCCCCAGGCAAGAGGAGATTATGGGGCCCCCGGGCAATAGGAGATTATGGGGACCCCAAGCAATAGATTATGGGGCCACACAATATACACACATACAGTATACATACACAGTATACACACACAGACACACAATATACACACAGTATACATACACACTGAAAAGGTACAGGAGAGGCGGGGCAGCTATAATCTTGGTATTTTTTTAAAAACATACATTTTTACATACCTCTGAAAAAATACCTTACTATGGGCGCTAGATGGGGATGATGAGCATAGCAAAGTGCACAGTCGTTTTGCCTTGTATGATAACATTTGACTTGTAGAGGAAACAAAAAAAAAAACATTTGATTTTACCCCATTTGCCACGAATGTATCAACATTTTCACTGAATAAGTAGCTAATTTTTATAACCACAACCCTGTAGTATGCCAGACTAACATTGTGGAACCGTATTCATTTTTCATGGTTTACAGCTGGAAAAAAAAGTTTTTACCTAAAGTATCATTTATATACTTGTTAACTTTTTTTATCAAGTTTTTTTGTATATCTAATTATTTTTTTCTTGCAATTGTCAGATGAATGATGTCCTTCTTTATACATATCCTCAAAAGGATGGAAAGTATCGACTGAAGAATACGCTCTCCATTCCTGGAATGAGGGTAAGCATTGCTGTGTATGTTGTGTGTGTGTATATATATATATATATATATATATATATATATATATATATATATATATATATATATATATATATATATATAATTTGTTTGTTTTATAAATTTCTATGCATATACATATACAGTACATATGTAAAATATATATATATATATATATATATATATATATATATATATATATATATATATATATATATATATATAAAATTTTATATACATATGTTCTGTATATGAGTATACATAGAAAATATATATATACATGTTATTATTTTATATACATATGTTCTGTATATGTGTATACATAGAAAAAATATATATATATTATTATTTTATATACATATGTTCTGTATATGTGTATACATAGAAAAGAAAAATATATATATATATTATTATTTTATATACATATGTTCTGTATATGTGTATACATGGAAAAAAAAAAAAAATATATATATATATATATATATATATATATATATATATATATATATTTGTTTTATATATTTCTATATATATATATATACAGTACATATGTAAAAATATATATATATATATATATATATATATATATATATATATATATTATTGTTTTATATACATATGTTCTGTATATGTGTATACATAGAAAAGAAAAAAATAATATATATATATTATTATTTTATATACATATGTTCTGTATATGTGTATACATAGCAAAGAAAAAAAATATATATTATTATTTTATATACATATGTTCTGTATATGTGTATACATAGAAAAGAAAAAATATATATATATTATTTTATATACATATGTTCTGTATATGTGTATACATAGCAAAAAAATATATATATATATTATTGTTTTATATACATATGTTCTGTATATGTTTATACATAGAAAAGAAAAAAAATATATATATATTATTAGTTTATATACATATGTTCTGTATATGTGTATACATGGGGGGAAAATATATATATATATATATATATATATATATATATATATATTTGTTTTATACATTTCTATGTATACACATATACAGTACATATGTAAAAAAAATATATATATATTATTATTTTATATACATATGTTCTGTATATGTGTATACATAGCAAAGAAAAAATAATATATTAGCATATATTATTTTTCTCTACATTTATTTATTTTTTCTCAGAAGATGAATCTTCTTCTTAACTACATAAGCTAATATGCCTTTCAATTATTTTGCAGGAAATATTTATAGCAGTATTATATATTATAATAAGGTTGTTCTATATATATATGTAGGGAAATAATATATCTGATAATAAGTGTTTTCAGCAAGGGGAAAGTTAAACTCCGGCTTTGCACATCTAATATCGTCTTCTGAAGGTAGTGGAGGTCTAGTAATATTACCATAAACCGCTGGCCCTCGTTCTAACCTCGGAATACTGCCGACTGAGGTGTAGTAAGAATGTAACGGCTCATATCTTCGCTTGTAAAATTCCAGAGCTGATAAAACACAACATTAATAATAACACTTCGCTCCCTATGGATGGGCGGACGCAGGTTACACCGCGCGGGGGGGATTTTGCACTTTGGTGCCTACAACAGCTGGTCTATAAACACACAAATTAACAAGTTGGGAACTTATATATCGGGGGGGGGGGGGGTTGGGCACAGTGGGGCTCATTTACTAAAGGAGTACAACTTAAACTTCTCTTTTTTCCCTATGAGAGCCGTCTCAACTGGTCCGACACAAGTCGGTCTGACTTTGAAAAAGATTTCTTGCACTACTTTGGTCCAACTTTGATCCTACTTTAGCCCATTGAATATCATTAAAGTCGGATCATCGTCTTAACTGATCTGACTTTGCCATGCGACTTATGCTGAGGCTCTTGAAGGGGAACTCCACTCCAAATAAAAAAAAAGGGCCTAGGGTTCCTCCTGCAAGACCATACCAGGCCCTTTGGTCTGGTATGAATTTTAAGGGGGAACCCCACGCCAAAAAAACAGCGTGGGGTACCCCCAAAATGCATGCCAGACCCTTATCTGAGCACGCAGCCCGGCAGGTCAGGAAATGGGATGGGGACAAGTTAGGTTCCCCCCCCCCCGAACCATACCAGGCCACATGCCCTCAACATGGGGGTATGGGTGCTTTGGGGCAGGGAGGCCCTTGTTGATGAGGACAAGGGCCTCTTACTGACAACCCTGGCCGTTGGTTGTCGGGGTCTGCGGGCGGGGGGCTTATCGGAATCTGGAAGCCCCCTTTCCTGGCGCCCCACCCTATGTAAATGAGTATGGGTGTCATGTTACATGATATTATTTTTATTATGTACTGTCTCTTTAATCCCTATCTAGTTTGACTCTTGTGGCATTCCTTAGTTTGCATGCTGCTCAGTCTCCTCCCCCTCTTTTCTGTATCAGTCATTTCAATGCTGTACTTCATGTGACCTGTATGTTTCTTCTACCTGCATGTAAGAATCGTTCTTTTACCTGTTGTAACTTGCATTCTACGGATCATACGACGAATAAACATCGCCAGATCTTCTTTCATGTGAGTTGTGACTGAGTAAGCTATCTGGAAAGGTGATTTGGGATGGATAATCTCTTCAGGGCAATGAGCTCCATGTGCTACTGAAAACCACATTCATAGCCTTTGTAGCCGATTCAGAATAGTAAAAGAACGTATCCAGCAGCCTGCACAGAGATAACTGCGTCACAGGACAGATCATAGTGAAGTGTAACTGTGTGTATTGCATGAGAATTCTGCATACAACCCCAGCACAGCTTGTTACAGCTCCTCACAGTATACAGACACTCTTCACTGCTACAGTCAAGCCTGTGTACTGCAGGCCATCATGAGTGGAAAGGGCTCAGTGTGTGATGAAACACCACAGCATGCTTCACACAGAGAAAGCCAGGATGAGGACCCAGAGTCCACTGCATTGACCAAACGCTCTGTGAAACCCACTTGGAAGGTTAAAGAGAACTATGAATCCATGAGAACTGAACTAGCAACCAGTTTGAAGCAGATTTGGGATAAAATCCTCACCCACATTGATGTGATTTCATGTCCCAGCCATGAGGTACTGCAACTAGAGGGCGCCATAAAGCATCTCTCTGCTTCATACGAACTGTACCAGACTACAAGCAACAAGTATAAAACTATTCTGCAAAGCATCAACACTGAGGAGTCCTTAGAGCAACTTAACAATGCCCAGCTTCTTAATGAGGAAAGAGAAAGCTTTATCCAGCGAACTAAAGCAAAGGCAGAAGCAAAATTAATGCTGCCACGGGACACTGTATCTCACAAATCTGTATCCACTAGACGTTCTAAAGGTTCCTCTAGATCCCGAAGTTCAAGGCACTCAACGCTTAGTGAACAGCTAATGAATGCCCGCGCCGAAGCAGAGGCTATCAAGGTACGGGCCGCATATGCAAAAAAGAGAGCAGAAATGGAAACCGAGGCAGCGCATCAAAAGGCAGTAATGGAAACCGAGGCAGCGCATCAAAAGGCAGTAATGGAAACCGAGGCAGCGCATCAAAAGGCAGTAATGGAAGCCGAGGCAGCGCATCAAAAGGCAGCAATAGAAGCTCAAACGGCACGTCAAAGGGCAGCAATTGAAGCTTTAAAGGAACAGAGCAACTACGAGGCAGCTGCAGCAAAACTAAAGGTTTTGGAACAAGCTATCGGTGCAGATGAAGATGCTAGCGAAAGGGTCAGCGTCAAGGCAGATGTAGAAGATCCTTTTGAACGCACTAAGAACTATGTTCTAAACCACAGCAGTGAACACTCAATTACCTCCACGTTTCACGGCAACGCAAGGACTTCACCACATCATCAGGTAAAAGCTGTTCCAGCCACTTCCTACATGCAAACCCACCCCAGTGCAGCTCCCGACTGTCATGCTGATCCCGCATATGTCACAAAACGGCACACTAATCCGCAAGCAAGTCGCCAGCCTCCTGCTAACAGTACTGTTCCAGACCTTCACCCAACAATTCAGCTGAATGCCCTTGCTGCACCATATCTTCCCACGTCTCTTTGCAACGATACCATAAACAATGCTATCCACAACAATCAACCAGCAACCTCCTATGTAAAGTCAGAGGCAACAGAGGTAGTAAAGTACTTACTTCGACATGAGCTCGCCAAGTCAGGCCTAGTAAACTTCGACGACCATCCTGAAAATTATAGAAGCTGGAAAGCCGCTTTCAAAACTACATTAGGCGGTATCGGTTTTACTGCCGATCGTGAGCTGGATCTGCTGATCGGGTTGCTTGGCCCACAGTCAACAGAACGTGTCAAGAGCCTCAGGTCAGTTTACATCGACAATCCAACTGCAGGTCTCACCGCAGCATGGGAGCGTCTAGAACAGACTTACGGTAGTCCTGAAGCCATAGAGAATGCATTGCTCAAACGATTGGAAAATTTCCCAAGGATATCTGGTAAGGACAATATAGAGTTCCAGAGACTCAGCGACCTTCTTCTCGAAGTCCAGCTTGCCAAAACTGACCCTAAGCTACCTGGCCTCAGTTACCTGGACACTGCTCGAGGAGTTAACCCTATCGTTTGCAAGCTTCCGCATGGCCTACAAGAAAAGTGGATCCAAGTTGGGTCATCATACAAACGGGAAAACAAGGTTTCCTTTCCCCCGTTCTCCTACTTCTGCAATTTCGTCAGGAACATTGCTGACACCAAGAACGATCCTAGTTTTGCATTCAGCGAGTTCAATACTCCCTCACCTAAAGGTGACAACCTACATACTAGCTACAGGAACCGCAGAGGTCCCGTGTCCGTTAGGAAGACAGACATTATTCCCACTCCCGCCCCAAACAAGAGCGGCAAGATCGAAAACCCAAACCGATTATGTCCCATCCACAAGAAGCCTCATCCCCTCAAAAAATGTATCGGTTTCAGAAAGAAGCCCCTACAAGAACGAAAGGAACTCCTAAAGACTTTTGGGGTATGTTATAGATGCTGTGCTTCCACCGATCACTTTGCCAAGGAATGTAAAACTCCTATCAAGTGCATAGAGTGCGGTTCCGAGGACCATGTGCAAGCACTCCATCCCCTTGAGTCCAATCCTTCACAACATGCAGACCTTCCTCCTGGGCAGAACCACAGCGGGAAGAGTACAGATCACGTACCTAATTCCACCATGGTATTTTCTTCGTGCACTGAAGTCTGTGGGGAAGACCACTGTGACAAATCTTGCGCTAAAATATGCCTAGTGAATATTCATCACAAGGATCAGCCAGAAAAGACTTTAAGGGTGTATGCTATCTTAGACGATCAAAGCAATCGATCGCTTGCACGATCCGAACTGTTCGATCTATTTTGCACAAAAGGAGAGGTTCACCCTTACACCTTAGGCACTTGTAGTGGAACTACAGAGGTTTTTGGAAGAAGGGCTCATGGATTTATTGTGTCCTCCCTAGAAAATAACCTACAATTACCCTTACCTACACTTGTAGAGTGTAACCAGATACCAGCCAACAAAGAAGAAATACCTACACCAGAAGTTGCCTTCTACCACCCTCATCTAAGGTCAATAGCCAGTGAAATCCCACCACTTGACAAAGATGCTAAAATCCTTCTTCTGCTGGGAAGAGATATTCTAAGGATCCACAAGGTACACAGGCAGGTCAGCGGACCTCCAGAGGCCCCATTCGCCCAGTACCTGGACTTAGGCTGGGTCATCATAGGCAACGTCTGTATAGGCAAAATGAAAAAGCCTACTAACATTTCTTCATTCAAGACAAATGTATTGCCAAATGGTCGTAATACTCACTTTGAGCCATGCCCACATCACTACTGGGTAAAGGAGAAGGTAACTAGCTGCAAGTTACAACATGGCAACACAAACCTTTCCCGCACCTACGATGACAGCTTTGGTTCTACAGTTTTCAACGTAAGCAGTGAAGACGACAAGTTGGCTCCTTCGGCAGAAGACAAAGAATTCCTTAAAGTAATGGACAATGAGTTCTTTCAGGAAGATTCCAATAGCTGGGTAGCACCCCTACCCTTTCGCCTCCCGAGAGAGAAGCTACCAAACAATCTACATCAAGCAGTCAAAAGATTCTCCTCCTTAAAGCGTACCTTAAGCAGGAAGCCAGAGATGGAAAGACATTTTGTGGACTTCATACAGAATATCTTCGACAGGGGTCATGCCGAACCCGCACCCCCATTGAAAGAAGGAGAAGAATGCTGGTACCTCCCTTCCTTCGGTGTGTATCACCCACGAAAGCCAGACCAAATCAGAGTTGTCTTTGACTCCAGTGCCCAACATGAAGGCTTCTCACTTAACGACATGCTCCTCACAGGGCCCAACTTGAACAACAACCTCATTGGAGTCCTAATTCGCTTTCGTCAAGAACCTGTAGCGGTGATGGCCGACATTCAACAAATGTTCCACTGCTTCATCGTCAAGGAAGATAACAGGAATTACCTCAGGTTTCTATGGCACAAGGACAACGACATCAACAAAGAGGTAATTGATTACCGAATGAGGGTACATGTCTTTGGGAACAGCCCTTCCCCAGCTGTAGCAATCTATGGACTAAAAAAGACAGCTCAGCTTGGAGAAGCTGAGTATGGATCCGATGCTCGTCAATTTGTTGAAAGGAACTTTTACGTAGATGACGGGCTCAAATCCTTTCCTACTGCTAAAGAAGCAATTAATCTTCTTACCAGAACAAAGGAGATGCTAGCTGTAGCAAACTTGAGACTTCACAAAATTATATCTAACAGCCAAGAGCTAATGAATGCATTTCACCCTGAGGACTATGCCGCCAGTGTGAAAGACCTTGACCTTGGGTCAGACACACCCCCTATACAGAGAAGTCTAGGTCTGCTGTGGAACATCAAGGCAGACACATTCACCTTCCAGGTGTCAACCTGTGACAAACCCTTCACCAAGAGAGGAGTCTTGTCCGTAGTGAACAGCATCTACGACCCACTGGGATTTATAGCCCCAGTCACCATCCAAGGTAAGATGTTATTAAGACAGCTTACTACTGATAACCTAGATTGGGACACTCCGTTACCTATTGAGAAACAACAAAGATGGGAGAAATGGAGAGGTTCTCTGAAGACATTAGAACAGCTCCAAATTCCACGTTGCTATGCCCCAGTCTCCATCTCAGCCGCTGTCCAGAGGGAAATCCATATTTTCTCTGATGCATCACTTGAAGCTATAGCTGCAGTGGCCTATTTGAAGACCTCAGGAGTTAATGGAGACATACACTGCAACTTTGTTCTAGGCAAGACAAAGCTAACACCAAAACCCGCACATACCATACCCAGACTTGAACTTTGTGCAGCTGTGCTAGCAGTGGAAATAGCTGAAGTCATAATGAGTGACTTAGGCAGGAGTACCGGCTATACCTGCTATGGCGGGGAGAATATCACTATCACTATTGACTGTGCTACTGTTGAAGTCCCACGATTACAAACGATAGACTGCAGGGCTCAAGCCATCTGTTTTTTGGACGTCATGTTTCATTGTTCATTTACTGCGTACCTTCTTGTGTTTGCGGGTATCTCGTATCTATGGTTTACACACCAGTTTTACCTTTAACGTTTCTTCCCCTACAGGTTCAAGTTGGACTTATCTTTATATATGTAATAGACTTTGAAATCTAAAGATTTCAGGCGGGGAGTGTCATGTTACATGATATTATTTTTATTATGTACTGTCTCTTTAATCCCTATCTAGTTTGACTCTTGTGGCATTCCTTAGTTTGCATGCTGCTCAGTCTCCTCCCCCTCTTTTCTGTATCAGTCATTTCAATGCTGTACTTCATGTGACCTGTATGTTTCTTCTACCTGCATGTAAGAATCGTTCTTTTACCTGTTGTAACTTGCATTCTACGGATCATACGACGAATAAACATCGCCAGATCTTCTTTCATGTGAGTTGTGACTGAGTAAGCTATCTGGAAAGGTGATTTGGGATGGATAATCTCTTCAGGGCAATGAGCTCCATGTGCTACTGAAAACCACATTCATAGCCTTTGTAGCCGATTCAGAATAATGGGGTACATTGTACCCCTACCCATTCACCTAAAAAAAGTGTCAAGGCTGAAAACACTACACAGGTTTTTAATTCATTTATTAAGGCAGCTCCTGTATCCGATTTCTTCTCCCTCCTCCGTTGATGTCTTCTTCCCCTCCCCGGTTCTTCTCCATCCTCCGCTGATGTCTTCTTCCCCTCTCTGGTTCTTCTCCATCCTCTGCTGATGTCTTCTTCCCCTCTCTGGTTCTTCTCCCTCCTCTGCTGATGTCTTATTTCCCTCTCTGGTTCCTCTCCCTCCTCTGCTGATGTCTTCTTCCCCTCTCCTGTTCTTCTCCCTCCTCTGCTGATGTCTTTTTCCCCTCTCCTGTTCTTCTCCCTCCTCTGCTGATGTCTTTTTCCCCTCTCCGGTTCTTCTCTCTCCTCTGATGATGTCTTTTTCCCCTCTCTGGTTCCTCTCCCTCCTCTGCTGATGTCTTCTTCCCCTTTCTGGTTCTTCTCCCTCCTCTGCTGATGTCATCTTCCCCTCTCTGGTTCTTCTCCCTCCTCTGCTGACGTCTTCTTCCCCTCTCCGATTCTTCTCCCTCCTCTGACGTCTTCTTCCCCTCTCCGGTTCTTCTCCTCTCTGCTGATGTCTTCTTCCCCTCTCCGGTTCATCTCCTCTCTGCGTTGTCTTCTCCCTCTGTTCTTTCGCCGATGTTGTCTCAATGCTCTCTCCCGATGTAATGCTTAAGCCGCCGCGTGCCATTACTTATATAGGCATGGGGTGTGGCCACCCAGTGACGCCACAGCCCGGGATATGATGGGGTGATTTCTAAGCAAAATTGGGTTGAATACTATCAAGCAGTGCCCCTCAATGTAAACTAAGAAAAGGATTTAACGGTAAGTACAAAAATCCTATTTTCTCTAGTGTCCACTGAAGGACACAGCTTGATAGTGAGCAACCCAGTTTTGATTAGTGTCCATTTTTTCCTGTAGATGGCAGTTAACCCTACTTCTTATTATCAAGCTTTTTCCCTCATTGGACACTGACATTTTGTTTTTTGGCAAGTACAAAAATCATATTTTTTATAGTGTCCATTTAGGGACACAGCTAGTGTCCATTTCTCCTGTAGGTGGCAGTATAATGCTTGGTTGCAAACTATGAAACTGTGTCCCTCATTGGACAAGAAAAGACTCATGCAGCAAGTACAATAAAAATCCTATTATTGTGTTAAATTAGATGGATTTACTGTAAATAGACTGGATTAGATCGTCCACACTGGTACAACGTACAACATCTAGCCAAGAAAGGTTGGGACAGCATATTTTGTCCCTTTGTCTTCTTACAACTGAAGCGACCAAGAGGACTTCCCTAGATACTTTTCTACAGCAAATTGTAATAGGGTTTCTCTTATCTCTCTACATTGATCTTCTCATGTCAGAATGTTGAACAGCCATTGAACGGTCCCATCTCATTGTTATACTTTTCTCCTAGGTGAGTCGGCCAATCGTGGAAAACGCTCAGAATGTCCTGAAAATTGAATGTATGGAGTGCTGCCTCACTCTGTCCGCC
Organism: Rana temporaria; assembly: GCF_905171775.1. NCBI lineage: Eukaryota > Metazoa > Chordata > Amphibia > Anura > Ranidae > Rana > Rana temporaria. Next base: position 10,334,685 of record NC_053495.1, on the reverse strand, counting down.
AGGTAATATGGCTTCTCCAGATCTCCACAAGAGAGGCCAATATTTTCCATTATGGTCCTCCAAAATGGTGGTGGGCAGTCAGCTTGAGCCTAGCCAGCCATAGATAAGAGCCATTCTTATTTTACCTCTGATAATCTGTAAATCAACACAATCATACTCAAAAAAAGTGTATCTAAGCCAAGAAATTGAAAGTTAAAACCCCAGTTAGGAACTTTATATCTTTTTTTTCCATGTTCTTTACATTGGTGATCAGTGAGAAGAATGTCCCTTACATTGGTGATCAGTGGGAAGAATGTTCCTTACATTGGTGATCAGTGAGAAGAATGTCCCTTACATTGGTGATCAGTGAGAAGAATGTTCCTTACATTGGTGATCAGTGAGAAGAATGTCCCTTACATTGGTGATCAGTGGGAAGAATGTTCCTTACATTGGTGATCAGTGGGAAGAATGTCCCTTACATTGGTGATCAGTGGGAAGAATGTTCCTTACATTGGTGATCAGTGAGAAGAATGCTCCTTACATTGGTGATCAGTGGGAAGAATGTCCCTTACATTGGTGATCAGTGAGAAGAATGTCCCTTACATTGGTGATCAGTGAGAAGAATGTCCTTTACATTGGTGATCAGTGGGAAGAATGTCCCTTACATTGGTGATCAGTGAGAAGAATGTCCCTTACATTGGTGATCAGTGAGAAGAATGTTCCTTACATTGGTGATCAGTGGGAAGAATGTCCCTTACATTGGTGATCAGTGAGAAGAATGTCCCTTACATTGGTGATCAGTGAGAAGAATGTCCCTTACATTGGTGATCAGTGGGAAGAATGTCCCTTACATTGGTGATCAGTGAGAAGAATGTCCCTTACATTGGTGATCAGTGAGAAGAATGTTCCTTACATTGGTGATCAGTGGGAAGAATGTCCCTTACATTGGTGATCAGTGAGAAGAATGTCCCTTACATTGGTGATCAGTGAGAAGAATGTTCCTTACATTGGTGATCAGTGGGAAGAATGTTCCTTACATTGGTGATCAGTGAGAAGAATGTCCCTTACATTGGTGATCAGTGAGAAGAATGTCCCTTACATTGGTGATCAGTGGGAAGAATGTCCCTTACATTGGTGATCAGTGAGAAGAATGTCCCTTACATTGGTGATCAGTGAGAAGAATGTTCCTTACATTGGTGATCAGTGGGAAGAATGTCCCTTACATTGGTGATCAGTGAAAAGAATGTCCCTTACATTGGTGATCAGTGAGAGGAATGTTCCTTACATTGGTGATCAGTGGGAAGAATGTTCCTTACATTGGTGATCAGTGAGAAGAATGTTCCTTACATTGGTGATCAGTGAGAAGAATGTCCCTTACATTGGTGATCAGTGAGAAGAATGTTCCTTACATTGGTGATCAGTGAGAAGAATGTTCCTTACATTGGTGATCAGTGGGAAGAATGTTCCCTTACATTGGTGATCAGTGAGAAGAATGTTCCTTACATTGGTGATCAGTGGGAAGAATGTTCCTTACATTGGTGATCAGTGAGAAGAATGTTCCTTACATTGGTGATCAGTGAGAAGAATTACCCTAGGCAGGAACCCCTACCAACCTCTGAAGGTACCCTAGTTGAGAAACCTTGCTCTATATGATGGACCTAGCTGCCTAGTAAGCAGAGCATGACACCCATTCATAATCGAATCTGTGTCCACTGTACCATCAAATATCGATCCCTGCATTGTGTAAACATTTCATATTTCATCTTTGGATACACATCACACATCACACCATCCTAATGTCCCTGCCGATTGCTTACAGACCCTTCTTCAATAATGAGAATTGTAATTCACTCGAAGGGTCATTACTCAACAACTGCTCGTTAAGCGACCAACCTAAGCCTTGCAGGCACGCTCCAGTATCCTAAATAGCCATCGCCGACTTTAGCGCAACCTCTTCATTTGCGAAAAAAGGTGGAACCAATTTGCACATAACTCACCTCGGAAGCCCATAGGACGTGTGTGAGCGACATGCCTTGGCGGCTCAATACGTGTGATTTCCACCCGCGAGGGCTTAATGACACGCAGAGAATCGAGGACCGGGAGCATGTTTGATATGAAGCGTGTGTGCGCGGCATCCCAAACTTGCCGTCCTCGGCTAATGAAATTTATAAAATCGCTCTGTTAACGAAACCGTATGTTTGTCGCTAAGAAACCCCTGACAGATCCCATTAGCGTTTTCTCCTTTCAAACTCACTTTTTTTTTTATTGCTCAGAATTCTTTTTTTTCCTCCTTGTAAAATTTAAAACTCATCTAAAAATCTGTCAGCATAGAAGGTTTCTGAGCGTTTTAAAACACATCTATCACCGCAAATTAACATTTTCTGATTGAACGGTTATAAAAACGCTCGCTGGGTGTCAGGTTTTGCTGCACGTTCCATTAAAGGAAAAAAGTCTAAAAATAATGGGTCTGTTTTAATTTCAATTTGAGTTTTTTTTTTTAAGTAAAAACTTTTATAACGAACAATTTCTATAATTGTAATATAAAATCTTTATAAAGTCTTTAGAGGTTGAATCCATACAAAAGTGATATTTTCTTTAAAAGTGGCTTCCGCCTCAGCTTCCTATATACACTATATTGTCAAAAGTATTGGGACGCCTGCCCTTTACAAACACATGGGGCTGGATTCAGATACAATGGTGTATCTATCCGCTCGGCGTAACGCCGCCGTAATTTGGGGGGCAAGTTCCGTATTCAGAAACAACTTGCGCCCTTAGTTACGGCGGCGTAACGTATGTGTGTCGGCGTAAGCCCGCCTAATTCAAATGTGGATGATGTGGGCGTGTTTTATGTATATTAACATAGCATTTGCCGTTCGTGAAAAAATCCCAGTCCGCATGCTCGAAATTACGCCGCAAGTCGTCATTGCTTTAGACGTGAGCGTAACTTACGTACAGCCCTATTCGCGAACGACTTACGTAAACGACGTAAAATTTTCAAAACTCGACACGGGAACGACGTCCATACTTAACATTAGCCACGCCTCATAAAGCAGGGGTAACTTTACGCCGAAAAAAGCCTAACGTAAACTACATAAAAAAATGCGCCGGCCGGACGTATGTTTCTGAATCGGCGTAAATACCTAATTAGCATATTCATTGCGTAACTATACAGAAGCGCCACCTAGCGGCCAGCGTAAATATGCAGCCTAAGACACTTACACCGGTCGGATCTTAGGGAAATCTATGCGTAACTGATTCTCTGAATCAGGCGCATAGATACGACAGCCCGCACTCAGAGATACGACGGGGTATCTGGAGATACGCCGTCGTATCTCGTTTCTGAATCCGGCCCACGAACATTAATGGCATCCCAGTCTTAAGCCTCGTACACACGATCGGACTTCCATCCGACTTTTCCGTGGATTTTGGTCCGAAGAGCGTTGGTCATGAACTTGTTCTGCATACACACGGCACAACATTTTCAGCCAACATTCACCAAACCACGTGTTTTTTTTCTCCCAAAAATTTGCTGTGATAGGGACACGGGCTGCAAGAAACGAAACGTTGGGCCATTCGCAGTTTTAGCTCCAGCTGTGCCGTCTTAGGATGTGACAAAAAATATGTAGAAGAATACGTATCGGCCTAAACTGAGAAATTATTATTTTTTTGTAGCGCAAAAAATACAAAACCGCAGAGGTGATCAAATACCACCAAAAGAAAGCTCTATTTGTGGGGAAAAAAAGGACGTCGATTTTGTTTGGGTGCAACATCACACGACCGCCCAATGTTCAGTTAAAACAATGCAGTACCGAATCGCAAAAAAGTGCTCTGGTCAGGAAGGGGGTAAATTCTTCAAGGGCTGAAGTGGTTAAAGAACAATCTCCCCCCCCCCCCCATTTGCACAAGTCAAATGTACATGGTTATGCACATTGGGGCAGATCCACAAAGAGAGTATGCCGGCGTACTTTCAAATTTCCCGCGTCGTATCTTTGTTTTGAATCCTCAAAACAAGATACGAAGGCATCTGGGTTAGATTCGACAGGCGTATGTCTTCGTACGCCTTCGGATCTAAGATGCAATTCTTCGGCTTCCGCTGGGTGGCGTTCCCGTCGTTTTCCGCGTCGAGTATGCAAATTAGCTATTTCCGACGATCCACGAACGTACGAGCGGTCATCGCATTTTTTTACGTTGTCTCTAGTCGGCTTTTTTCGACGTATAGTTAAAGCTGCTATTTGGTGGCGTACTCAATGTTAAGTATGGCCGTCGTTCCCGCGTATAATTTTAAAAATTTAATTTTGTTTGCGTAAGTCGTCCGTGAATCGGGCTGGACGTAATATACGTCCACGTCACAAAAAATGACGTCCTTGCGACGTCATTTAGCGCAAAGCACGGCTAGAAATTTAGGAACGGAGCATGCGCAGTTCGTTCGGCGCGGGGACGCGCTTCATTTAAATGAAACACGCCCCCTACCCATTTGAATTATGCGACTGTTACGCCATGAGAGATAGACTACGCCGCCGTAACTTACGGCGCAAATTCGTTGAGGATTCAAACCTAACAAAACTAAGTTACGGCGGCGTAGCGTATCTCAGCCAGGGCAGATCTTTGTGAATCTGTCCCATTTTTTTAATAAATAGACCCCGATATGTATCTAATATGGCAGCAAAATAGTAATTATATATCAATTCTAGCTGTTCTTTGCATTGCCCGATCAGATAGCTGCATTACTCTGCCTTTTCACCTAATTTAAAAAAATATATATTTAATTTTGAGAAAAGAAAAACAACCCTGTCAAATAAACCTACGTACAATTTATATTTGGCGCCCCTTTAAAATGATTTAGGGGTATAAGAAGCCCTGGAACCACCATAAAAACAGAAAAAAAAATGCATTTTTCATCAAACAAATCTGCATCGTAATGATAATTTCGGGGGAAATGGCGCACGTCCGCCCTACAAGCCGATATACATTTCGCTTTAATGCGTCATATCGTATCCATTGATTAATCTATTGTGTTCCCCTGTTACACACAAACCACAAAATAATTGGCTCCGTCTGCAACCATTTTTCTTTCTTCCCCATAACGGGGGGGAACGTTCCTCCAACACCGAGGATAATTGTCGCCCTGCCTGCCATTGTCGCTTGCGCTTTTCTAAAATGACGTTCCAAATTGCCGCTCTCCGTGACAGTTGACTTTGTCTTTGTTATCTTTAATGCGATTTGTACCCTCACACCACATTCAGATGATCTACTGCTCTCAAGGAGGCTCAAAGCACGTTGAATATTTAAGTCAATTTCGCAAGAAGATACAGTTAGCCAGACCTGAGTCAGCCTGTAATATAGACGTTTTGAAATTTAATGTCACCGGGCTAGGGAAAAAAAAAATGTTGCTGCGATAGGGGCGCGGGCTGCAAGCAACGGAAACATTGGGAACGTTCGCAGTTTTAGCTCCAGCTGTGCCGTCTTAGGATGTGACAGACTGTATAAAGTCCATCTGTCTCCATAGAAATCTTGAATTTCCTTCTTATTATTTTTCAGCTCCTGCTCGGAGAGAGATGACTGGTTTAGCTGTATCAGCAGGACTGTGCAGGAATACTACAAAGCTCCAACTGTGTCTATCTATAACAATGTAGAGGTAAGTGTACGCTGGAGTTCCTGGGGCCCACGTCCCTTCAGCTGCTGGGGAGCCGCAAATCTCAGCCTGCTAAACTGGACATGCTGTGACTTGTGGTGTCCCAAAAACCAAAGCAGCACATGTTGCCTGTCTCGGTGGTATTAGTGGTAATTTGTTTTCTGCACTCTTAGGCCTCGTACACACGACCGAACATGTCTGCTGAAACTGGTCCGCGGACCAGTTTCCGCGGACATGTTCGGTCGTCTGTACAGCCGACCGGACAATTTTCTGGCAGATCGGACAGGTTTCCAGCGGACAAATGTTTCTTAGCATGCTAAGAAACATGTCCGCTGGAAGCCTGTCCGTCGGACATGTTCGGTCGTCTGTACGACTCACCGGACATGTCCGCTCGGCCGAAAGCCCTCGCACGCGTCAAAGTGATTCGACGCATGCATGGAAGCACTGACCTTTGGACTGGGGGCGGAGGGAGGGCTAGGTCATTATTTGCTGGTAAAAAATGAGGGTCGACGCTGAGATTTTAAGAGCAGAGACCTGTGAGGGTCGACGCTTATGCCCTGTACACACCGTCGGAATTTCCGACAAGAAAAGTCCGGTGTGAGCTTTTGGTCGAAACTTCTGACCGTGTGTAGGCTCCATCGGACTTTTTGTGTTGGAATTTCGGCCAACAAAAATTTTCAGACGGAAAAAATTCCAATTGAAAATTCTGATGGTCTGCAGCAATTCCGATGCGCAAGATTCCGACGCATGCTCGGAAACAATTCAACGCATTGAACTTAATTTTCTCGGCTCGTCGTAGTGTTGTACGTCACTGCGTTCTTGACGGTCGAAAGTTCAGAGAGCTTTTGTGTGACCGTGTGTATGCAAGCCAAGCCCTCTTGCATTGGTGGTCAGTGGAGAAAAGCCCTCTTGCATTGGCGGTCAGTGAAGAAAGCCCCTTGCATTGGTGGTCAGTGGAGAAAAGCCCTCTTACATTGGTGGTCAGTGGAGAAAAGCCCCCTTGCATTGGTGGTCAGTGGAGAAAAGCCCTCTTGCATTGGTGGTCAGTGGAGAAAAGCCCTCTTGCATTGGTGGTCAGTGTAGAAAAGTGCCCTTGCGTTGGTGATCAGTGGAGAAATATCCTTTGCATTGGTGGTCAGTGGAGAAAAGCCCTCTTGTATTGGTGGTCAGTAGAGAAATACCTCCTAAAATTGGAGGTAAGTGGAGAAAATACCCCTTGCATTGGTGGTCAGTGGAGAAAAGCCCTCTTGTATTGGTGGTCAGTAGAGAAATACCTCCTAAAATTGGAGGTAAGTGGAGAAAATACCCCTTGCATTGGTGGTCAGTGGAGAAAAGCCCTCTTGTATTGGTGGTCAGTAGAGAAATACCTCCTAAAATTGGAGGTAAGTGGAGAAACTACCTCTCGCATTGGTGGTCAAAGGAGAAAGCCTCTTGCATTGGTGGTCAGTGGAGAAATACCCCTTTACATTGGAGGTCAGTGGAGAGAAGCCCCCCTTGCATTGGTGACCAGTGGAAAAATAAACCCCTTGCAATGGAGATCTGTGTAGAATTGACCTCTGACATTGAATGTTACTGGGAAATCGCCCCCTTACATTGGTATTTGTTGTAGATGGGAGAACAATCTGTCATTGCTTACCTAACAGATGACTTGAGGCAGCTGCCCACCAAACCGCCACGGCTCTACACTGTGTTGTAATAATACAATATACACATATATTAATATTACAACATATCAACATATTAGATGACGGTACCTTGCTGTGAGCGCCGACGACCCCGATCTGAAGTATTAAACACATTTATATCGACCGTTCTTTCATGCCCACTAGAGGTTATCTTTATGGGGATTTAATATTGGTCTGGCCAGATATTCTGTAATTGTTTCGGCTGTTGGAGACCTCAGATCTCCGTGTTCCAGCATGCTGGGAAAGGGTTGTCAGGTCATTCTTTATAAACCCAACACGTATGAATTACACAGACACTGTGGCTAATTAAACACAGGTAATGAGCGAATCTAATTACAACATTTAATCAGCAACACAACCTGTGGAATTCATATGTGTTCAGTATTAAAGGGAATAAGAGGGGCTTAAAGGCAGGATTTCCAACTAGGGTTCCTTCACTTGAGCAGTAAGCAATGACAGATTCTTCTCCCATCTACAACAAATACCAATGTAAGGGGGCGATTTCCCAGTAACGTTCAATGTCAGCGGTCAATTCTACACAGTGGCGTCTCTAGCTTTCATATTTAGGGGGGGCACATGGGGGGACAGGGACAAAAGTAGGGGGGCCAACTATAAAATGCAATTATATATATATATATATATATATATATATATATATATAAAATCTCCTGGGGCCCTTTACTACGATCCCACTATGGGCCCTTTCACATGTTCTGCAGTGAGCTCCCTTCCTACTATACTGGGGCCCCCCAGGGTGGCAGAAAACAAGATATATGTCACCAGCACACCAAGAAAATATAAGGGTACAAAGCAGTGGGAGAACTATCAGGGTTGCAAAGGTTGTCTTGCCACCGGGCCCTGGTGTTCTGCCACAGTGGGGGATCCCCAGCTGTCCTGTCCCTGCTATTTACAGCGCTGGTCTGGCATCTGTCTCCTTGGCAGCGGCGGCAGTCTATTAGGACCTAGTGCTGGTGACATTATGGGTGCATGCAGGGGAAGGCTGGCACTATGACTAAGAGCATCACCTGGATTGCATCCCGATCAGCATGTCAGAGAAGGGTCCACTGCTGCTAAGCAACCTGCAGGGAGCTCAACTGTCTACAACCAATAGAGATGGGCTCGGGTATGTTTGAAATCCCACATGCCCAATCCCGCCAGGAAGCCGACACTCCACAGTGCTAATCAATGTATGGGCTGCCTAAGAGCTAAGACCAGCCATAGACAGTTTAAATCTCAGCTGGTTCAGCAGAAACTGGCTGAGATTTGAACCATTAATGAGCAGATTCTCTTATAATTATCACTAGTGATAATCACTGTTTGTCGGGAGAATATAATTGCTGGGCAGGAGGGATATTCCCCTGTCACCACTGTCTGTTGATGGGGGGAATCATGCAAGTTTCTTTCCTGCAATCTGTGGATGCAGGAAAGAAATTTGCACCGTATATTATCTGCCTAACTGAAAGTGAGAGTAAATTGTGAATGTTTTGAAAGAACAGGAGAGGGGGAGGGAGACAAATGGGGGGGAGAGAAGGGATGGAGATAATGTAGTTCAGTGATTACAGTGTACTGCAGTCTGCAGTGCACACACTTAAACACGGTCCAGGCTAGAATATCTGGTTGTGTGAGCGCTTACATTATGCAGTGTCGGCGAGCACAGGGAGGGGGAGGAATCCCCCGCAGAGCTGACTGGGATCGCTCTCCCTCTCGGGGAGCAAAATACAAAAATTGCAAAAAAAAAATGCACATGGTGGGGGGGCACATGGTGGGGCACAGCATGATGTTGGGGGGGTCAGGGCCCCCTCTGGCCCCCCCCTAGGGACACCTCTGATTCTACACAGATCTCCATTGCAAGGGGTTTATTTTTCCACTGACCACCAATGAAAGGGGGCTTCTCTCCACTGACCTCCAATGTAAGGGTGGTATTTCTCCACTGACCACCAATGCAAGAGGCTTTCTCCTTTGACCACCAATGCAAGAGGCTTTCTCCTTTGACCACCAATGCAAGGGGTATTTCTCCACTGACCACCAATGCAAGGGGTATTTTCTTCACTTACCTCCAATTTTAGGAGGTATTTCTCTACTGACCACCAACGCAAGGGCACTTTTCTCCACTGACCACCAATGCAAGGGGCTTTCTTCACTGACCACCAATGCAAGGGGCTATTCTCCACTGACCACCAATGCAAAGAGGACTTTTCTCCACTGACCACCAACGCAAGGGCGCTTTTCTCCACTGACCACCAATGCAAGAGGGCTTGGCTTGCATACACAGGGTCACACAAAAGCTCTCTGAGCTTTCGACCGTCAAGAACGCATTGACGTAACGACACTACGACGAGCCGAGAAAAATTAAGTTCAATGCTGTCGAGCAAGCGTCGAATTGTTTTCGAGCATGCGTCGGAATATTGCGCATCAGGAATTGCTACAGACCATCGGAATTGCTACAGACCATCGGAATTTTCAATTGGAATTTTTTCCGTCTGAAAATTTGAGAACCAGCTCTCAAATTTTTGTTGGCCGAAATTCCGACACGAAAAGTCCGATGGAGCCTACACACGGTCGGAAGTTTCGACCAAAAGCTCACACCGGACTTTTCTTGTCGGAAATTCCGACGGTGTGTACGGGGCATAAGCGTCGAACCCTCACAGGTCTCTGCTCTTAAAATCTCAGCGACGACCCTCATTTTTTACCAGCAAATAATGACCTAGCCCTCCCTCCGCCCCCAGTCCAAAGCCTGAGAAGTAAAAAAATTGAAACCACCTCACAGCTGGCAATAAAATACTATTGTTATCACCACCGCATAGTAGGAAAAAAATCGTATTCAGAGTGTGAAACAATTCAACAATTAAGAAAAGTAATTTTCAGTCGGGGAGGATTCGGTCTGGCCCAACCGCTGAGATTTATATTTGTGGTAAAAATAATAAAATACTTACGGCTCCACTCAACTCCCAGGCCTGGAATTAATTCCTGCGATGCAAACTCATTATATGGCTAAGATTAGCAAGCTAGCGCTCTCTGCGGGCAGTTTACCGACTTCAAGCTGTTCATATATTATTCCACTCAAAGAGTAGACTAAGCTGGTGGCGCGGCAGCCGGCGGAAAAACAATATACCTGGATAATCACCGCTTCTTTCTTGGAAATAGTGTAAAATCACCAAACACAATACGTAGCCTCGGGGAACGATGTTTAGAGACTATGGGCCTGATTTAGTAAAGAAAATGAAACAAGGGCAGGCAGCAAACCTCTATGGCACGCGGGCGGAAGTAGGCGCGCACAGTGAACGCCATCCTGCAACCGAGCTAGCAGAATCACAAACAAATGTACAATAAGTACAGCGCGGCCCTGGTTTGCAGTGTGGGCTGAAAATCCAGATAATACTCCTTTTGTGCCTTCTGTTCCGAGAAGAAATATCCAAATTTTAATTAAAATGTAAAAAAAAAAGTAAAAAGATAATGTGACTTAGGCAAGGCTAAGTTGCCTTTAGATGATTTGGTTGTCGGGAGGCTGTAGTTGGCCCGATAAGCAATTAAATGCGCAAGCGCCAAACCTGGCAGGGTTAACGCAGAATGGGGCCCTAGGCAAGGTTTAGCTTTCCATACCCTTGATTGACATTGATGAAGATTGCAGTAGGCACAGAGAAGTTGCTCCATTTGCATTGTCAGTACTGGCATGGCAACTTCAGACACTAAGGCCCAGATTCTCAAAGGGCTTACGACGGCGCAACGCCATGTACGCCGTCGTAAGTCCTAATCTGGGCCGTCGTATCTATGCGACTGATTCTTAGAATCAGTTACACACAGATGTCCATTAGATCTGACAGCCGTAAGTTTCTTACACCGTCGGATCTAAATTGCATTTTTTTTTGACCGCTAGGTGGCACTTCCGTCGAAGTCCGCGTCGAGTATGCAAATTAGCTAGATACGCGAATTCTCGAACGTACGCGCAGCCGACGCAGTAAAGTTACGACGTTTACGTTAGGCTTTTCTCTGCGTATAGTTGCCCCTGCTATATGAGGCGCAGCCAATGTTAAGTATGGCCGTCGTTCCCGTGTCGAAATTGGAAAAAGTTACGTCGTTTGCGTAAGTCATCCGTGAATGGGGCTGGACGTCATTTACGTTCACGTCGAAACCAATGACGTCCTTGCGGCGTACTTTGGAGCAATGCACACTGGGAAATTCCACGGACGGCGCCCCCCGGTTCTCTGCTTCAGGGGGGCCCTGCCTTAAGCTGTGTAAGGGGCCCCAAAATTTGTGATGGCTGACCTGGGAATAGTAGTGGTAAAAAAATAGCACTTGTGGGTTTAATAACACTTTAATATATATATAATGTACATAAATTGATATATATATATACACACACAGAGTGAAACCTCGGTTTACGAGTAACACGTTTAACGAGCGTTTTGAAAGACGAGCATTTTTTTTAAAATCCTGACTCGGTTTGCGAGTGTTGTTTCGCAAAACAAGCAGAATTCAAGCCACTGCGGTTGCAGTACTGCATTTGGCCAGAGGTTGGAAATACTCAGAATGACTCGGAAATACTCTTTCGGAGGGTTTCGGAGATCAGCTGAGCTGTCCATGGGTATTTCCAAAGCTCTCCAGTGCCCCCCTCCCCCACCTCTGGCCACATGCGGTATTGCATGCAATAGAAGTCAATGCAGAACAAATTATCTTCGTTTCCATTGACTTCTATGGGGAAACTCGCTTTGATATGCGAGTGCTTTGGATTACAAGCTTTCTCCTGGAACGGATTATGCTCGTAATCCGAGGTTCCACTGTATGTGACATCAACCTAAAAATGGGCAGGACACATTTTGTGGTCATACGACTATCAATATTTATGGACAGAAGGGTTGTGGACTCACGTGGATCTCTGATTTGTGTCTTTTCAGGTGCGGGAAAGGCTGGGCATGTGTCTGGGGGAGCGGCCGCCCAGCGTGGTGCACATGTCCCATGCCATGATGTGTATGAACTGCAGCAGTGACTTTACACTGACGCTGAGACGCCATCACTGTCACGCCTGCGGCAAGGTGAGCTTGTAGGGTCGTCCGCTGCATTCTCCAACAGAGGAGACATCTTCATCCCGCCTGGAGATTTCCTGGTTACTGGAATGTTTCAGGAACACACCAAATGCTTCCAGTTATAGCCTGGAAATGCTTGTTAGAGGTCTGGATTATGCTAAAGTTCAGCTCCAGACATGAAATTCAATGTATGAATATATCTATGGTGAGCAGGGCCGCCATCAGGGGGGTACAGGCAATACACCTGTAAGGGGCCCGGAGGCCCACAGGGCCCCAGATGGCAACCCCCCCTTTTTTTATTTTATTTTTTATATATATTTTTTATATTTTTTTATTTATTTTATATATATATATATATATATATATATATATATATATATATATATATATTTATTATTATTATAATTATTATTAAAGGGCCTAGAGGTCCCCAGGGCCCCCGGGTGGCGCCCCCCCCCCTTTTTTTATATAAAAAATGTATTTTTTTTAATTATTTTATTCCTTTTTTCTTTCTTTTTATTTCTTTATATATATATATATATATATATATATAATTACTATTAAAGGGCCCAGAGGTCCCCAGGGCCCCGGGTGGCGATCCCCCCTTTTTTTTTTTTTATAAATGTTTTTTTTGTATATATATATATATTTTTTTTATTTTATTTTTTTTTATTAAAGGGCCCAGAGGCCCGAATGGCAACCCCCCTTTTTTTGTAATTTATTTTTATAAAAAAAAATAATAATAATTTGTGTGTATATATATATATATATATATATATATATATTTTTTTTTTATTTTTTTTAATTTTTTTTTATTATTAAAGGGCCCCAGATGGCAACCCCCTTTTTTTTTAAATAAATAAATATATCTTTTTTATTTCTTTTTATTAAAGGGCCCAGAGGTCCCCAGGGCCCCGGATGGCTACCCCCTTTGTTTATATATATTTTTCTTTATTTCTTCTTTTTTTTACCATAGCACTGGCGTTCTTTTGTCGTTTATGAAAACAGGTTCAAGTTGCCCTTTTTCTTAAGTGTTTGAGTGGTCAAACGTTCAATAAAAATGATTTTGGATTTCGGTCTCTTTTTTTATGACAGATCGTTTGCCGCAGCTGCTCCAGAAACAAATACCCTTTGAAGTACCTAAAGGATCGTCCGTCCAAAGTCTGTAATGGCTGCTATGCGGAGCTTCGTAAAAGAGGTGAGTGCAGCTGCAGCATCGTCTTCTGTTCTGAGTATCTAATTCTACGAGAGACTGCTTTGTTACAAATAAGAGATGCAGGAAGCAGTGGCAGCTGTGTTTTTTGGGGGGGGCGGCCAACAACCACCCCCCACCCACTCTAGGTAGGTTGGTTAGTCGCCGGTCAGGTCACCTCCCTGGTCAGTCGGTCATCAAGCCCAGCACTTACACCATCTAGGTTTTGGGCGGACAGCGGGCTCCTACGGGCGGCGGGCAGGTTGCGGGCTCCTATGGGCGGCGGGCAGGTTGCGGGCTCCTACGGGCAGCGGGCAGGTTGCGGTCTCCTACGGGCAGCGGGCAGGTTGCGGGCTCCTACAGGCGGCGGGCAGGTTGCGGGCTCCTACGGGCAGCGGGCAGGTTGCGGGCTCCTACAGGCGGCGGGCAGGTTGCGGGCTCCTACGGGCAGTGGGCAGGTTGCGGGCGCCTACGGGGGGAGGGCAGGTTGCGGGGTCCTACGGGCGGTTGGGCAGGTTGTGGGGTCCTACGGGCAGAGGGCAGGTTGCGGGCTCCTACAGGTGGTGGGCGGGTTGCGGGCTCCTACAGGCAGTGGGCAGGTTGCGGGCTCCTAAGGCAGTGGGCAGGTTGCGGGCTCCTACGGGCTGAGGGCAGGTTGCAGGGTCTTACTGGCAGAGGGCAGGTTGTGGGGTCCTATGGGTGGTGGGAAGGTTGTGGGCTCCTCCGGGCGGCGGGCTGGTTGCAGGCTCCTACGGGCGGCAGGCAGGTTGCAATCTCCTACGGGCGGCAGGCAGGTTGCGATCTCCTATGGGCGGCAGGCAGGGTGTGGGCTCCTAAGGGCGGCGGGCGGGTTGCGGGCTCCTACAGGCGGCAGGCAGTGGCTCTTGTGTCCTGTTTTCCTCTTCTGCATCACAGCGGCTTCCGCCGTGCATCTCCTTCCTCCTCCTCCTAGGCGTCCAATAGGATCACCTGTCCATTCAGCCAATCGGGTGATGGGTCTCAGGACGCGCTTTCTGATTGGCCGGGAGGAGGATCAGTGTGGCAATAGCAAATATTAATATGCCATTGTCACACAACTGGGTGGGCTTGGGGCGCAATGCTCTGCGGCCCAGACCCACCCTTTTTTTAAGCCTATTAGAGCTCTAATCACATGTTTTAAACCCCCCCCCCCCCCACCCATTGGAATCCATGGTCTGGCACCCTGCATATAGATTAGGGGGCTGGACACATGGATAAATTCCGATACAAAAATACAGAATCCATAGACAAAAACACAGCTTTCTCCGCTCATAGACGAGGCGGTGGGACAAAGTTAGAGCAACACGTAAAAACTGCATCTTCTTATTTTAGTGCTATATCTCCACCTACTGGTGGGACTTGGCTATTACATCACAAAGAGAGTCTTCCTTTAAATCGTTGCTTTGTTTGGTTTTTGCAGAGCTTGCGACAGCCAGTGCAAATTCCTCACCTCAAATGCCAAGATCCGCATCCAGCACTTTTACATCCATGTTTCAGAGCATCCACCCGTCCGCTTTCAAGAGGCATAAGAAAGTCCCGTCAGCTCTGATGGAGGTAAGACGATCGCTGCCCGAATTTAACATGCATTCTGACCATGCCTCAGGTTTAAAATCTTAGCCATCTTGTTTAGTATTTACAATCTTACCAACTCCCGTCTGGGAGTTCCAAAGACAGATCTTCATGGGAATGTTGGTGTAGCTTTAAAAAAAAGCATTTGGAAGGATCGGGCATGCATTTTCTGAGCATTAGGAGCAGGGCTACAGTTAGAAACCACAAGGCCCCATACAGCCAACCTGACAGGTCCCCCCCAGATACACACAGGTTACTATGCTTCCGTTATGAATGAACACAGTGAGTAATTGTTGCCGCTCACTCATTGTGTTCATTCAGGAAAGGAAGGGGCTGATAAATATGACATATTTATCAGCCCCTTCTTGCACTCTCCGTCCCAAAGCACCTTATTATATGCTTGCAACTGCCAGCAGGAAGTAGAGGAGGGAAGCCAGCAGCACTGTGGGGGTAGGGGGGCCTGGGGCAAAAGGGTAAATGTAGGGAAGGTGATAAGTGTTAGCGGGTGGGGGGCAGTTACTGGAACCAATCCCTTGTATGGCTCTCTCTGCAGCAGATGAAAGCCAGCAGGAGGTAGAGGAGAAGTTGAGAGCTTTCAGCCGCTGCCAAGATAGCCATGCAGTGATCGGTTCCCTTAATTGCAAACCCTCCGCCAGGCCAATCACCCTCCCTGCCCACATTTGATCCACCCTGCTGCCTGGTCCCCCCCCCAGTGGCCTGGGCCCCATACAGGAGGACTGGTCGTACCCCATAGTCCATGGCTCTGATTAGGGGAATACTGTGCTGGAGTTCACCAAATGAACTAGAGCTATGCATGGCTATCTTAATGAGAGGGCACACCTGGGCACTGCCAAGGGGCCCATGCAGCATGGAGGGGGGCCCTGCACTTTCCCCAAAGCAGCTGGTCCTTGTACCCACGCTGCCCCAAAATTGGAGGCCCCATGATGGCACTGAGAGTGATAGATGCACAGAGGAGGCAGTCTGCCTCCTACCTACTTGATGTCTGTTTACCTGCACTGTCATCATTGTAGGGGCCCCAGAGCATTACTTTGCCCAGGGGCCCATGATGCTATTAAGATGGCCCTAGAGCTATGCGCATAGAGATGCAGACATACAGCCAGTGCTATTGTTTAGGAGCCAAGAAGATAAAGCAGGACCATTGGGGTCTCCAAGGAGCCAAAAGCAATAGCTGTATGATCAGGATGGATGATGTCACTTTATATGGCAGCCCCTTGACTTGGGAACACCTTGTTCATGGGCATTCATGAGAAAGGGAACTGGCACAAAGATGGAACAGCAATGATAAGAGTCAGGGAGAGCGTACATTATTCTTTGGCACTGGTCCCTACGTCCGCCATTGTAGCTAATGCCAGGTTCTAAGTGAATGTCTCAGCTCTGGATTGCAGTGCTAAGCCTAAAGCAGTTATTACATGATAAACAGTCTTTGAAAGTGATGTATAAATCTATCTTACAGCATTATAAAATGTAAACTCCTTCGCAGCCCCACTAGAGCCTGTATAGAAGATTAGCTGTCTTCATATATCTCAATTTTATAATGTTGTAAAATGTGTTTTCTCTGATTGACTAGGGCTGGGCTTGGTACACAACCAACAGCACATTTCATACATTACACCTAAACTTTCCAAATAGGAAGGGTTGTAAAAGTGAGACGTAAGATGGGGATTTTGCAAGAAAACAGTGTGTGCGGGAGAGAAGTATGGAGGGTATGACAGTGAGCAGTATGTGCAGGAAAGGAGCGCGGAGGGTATGACAGTGGGAAGTATATTCAAGAGAGGAATGTGCAGGGTATGACAGTGGGCACTATGTACAGGAGTAGAGTGGAAGAGGGTATGACAATGGGCAAAATGTATCGGAGTAGAGTGGAAGAGGTTACGACAGTGGGGAATATGTATAGGAGTAGAGTCAAAAAGGTTATGACAGTGGGCAATATGTATAGGGGTAGAGTGGAAGGGGGTAGGACAGTATATACAGGAGAGGAGTACAGAGGATGTGACAGTGTGCAGTATGTGCAGGAGAGGAGTTGAAGAGAGTATGACAGTGGGCAGTATACACAAAGCAAATGTGTGAAAGGTTTGACAGCAGACAGTATGTATGGGAGAGGAGTGGAAAAGAGTATGACAGTGGGCAGTATGTACAAGAGGGAAGTGCAGAGGGTATGACAGTGGACAGTATGTACAGGAGAGGAATGTGAAGGGTATAAAAGTGGACAAAACCTAGAGGAAAGGAATGTAAAGGGTATGACAGTGGGTAGTATGTACAGGAGAGGAATGTGAAGGGTATGACAGTGGGCAGTATGTACAGGAAAATAATGTGAAGGGTATGATGATGGGCAATACGTTCGGTAAAAGATTGTGAAGGGTATGACAGTGGGCAGTATGTGAAGGAGAGGAATGTGAAGGGTATGACAGTGGGCAGTATGTGAAGGAGAGGAATGTGAAGGGTATGATAGAGGACAGTAGGTACAGGAGAGGTTTGTGAAGGGTATGACAACAGGCAGTATGTACAGGAGGGAAGTGTGGAAGGTATGACAGTGGGCAGTATGTACAGGAGAGGGGCGTGGAGGGTATGACAGTGGGCAGTATGTACAGGAGAGAAATGTGAAGGGTATGGCAGTGGACAGTATGTACAGGAAAATCATGTAAAGGGTATGATAGAGGACAGTATGTACATGAGAGGAATATGAAGGGTATGAAAGTGGGCAATACGTACAGTAAACGAATATGAAGAGTATGAGAGTGGGCAGTATGTGCAGGAGAGGAATGTGAAGGGTATGACAGTGGGCAGTATGTACAGGAGAGGGGCGTGTAGGGTATGTCAGTAAAATGTATATGTAGAAGAGGAGTGCAGAGGGTATGACAGTGGGCTGTAGGTAAAGAAGATGAGTGTGGAGGATATAATGGTGGGTAGTATGAGCAGGATTCTGTTTCTAAGTTGTTTTTGTAACTTTCCCATTGCAATCTCTAAGGCCTCGTACACACGACCGAGGAACTCGACGGGCGAAACACATCGTTTTGCTCGTCGAGTTCCTTGTTAGGCTGTCGAGGAACTCGACGTGCCAATTTTCTCCGTTCCCGTCGAGGAAAAGGAGAACATGCTCTCTTTTTGGCTCGACGAGTTCCTCGACAGTTTCCTCGTCGAAAAATGTACACACGACCGGTTTCCTCGGCAAAAAAATAAAAAAAACAGCAAGTTTCTTGCTGGTTTTTGCAGAGAAACTCGGTCGTGTGTATGAGGCTTTAGCATTTTAAAACATAAACTATATTAGTTGAAAGGAAACCTCTTGTTTCCAGTATCTGAAACAACAATGTATAACCTTCCCTTCCCTCTCTTCCCAGGCAGCAACGTCTGGAGAAAACGCTTCGATCAGCGGCTACTTACACCGGTGCAAAAAGGGCAAAAAGTACTGGAAGAAACGCTGGTTTGTCATTAAAGGCAAAGTACTGTATACCTACACTGCCTGCGAGGTGAGAGCAATGATACTGTAGTTCACGCTACTTTCTCATGCATGGTCATTGTCCCCATTGGATTTCTGGAACATTTTGACATGAAAAGTGGCTTTCCACCTTCAGAGCACCAGGGTATTAGCTGAAGCCTTTTATTGATTGCATTGCCCTTGGATATGACAAGGGTGTGCTTTGTGAATTGGAGATGAATGTATTCTTAGATCTGTTGTGTCCTGTGTGCAAAAACGGTGAAAGCCAACATTATTTAATTTTACAGTTATATAGACTGAAATAACTAATAACAATCATCATAAGAAAATAATAATAATAATAATAATAATAATAATGATGACAATATATCAAATGTTGGCTGAAGGTGGGGGGTCACTTTGATCCATTTTTTTTCTTTAAATCCCATATTTCCATGTCAGTAGATTGTGATGTGAGGTGCCATATCCCACACTAATTAGGTCACATGCTCGAAGCTGAAATATTACTATGGCCCTCCATATAAATGGCCTTTCCATATAAATAGACACTGTGGGGGTTATTTACGAAAGGCAAATCCACTTTGCACTACAAGTGCAAAGTGCACTTGAAATTGCACTGAAATTGCAGTCGCTGTAAATCTGAGGGGTAGATCTGAAATGAGGGGAAGCTATGCTGATTTTTATCATCCAATCATGTGCAAGCTAAAATGCAGTTTTTTATTTTCCTTGCATGTCCCCATCGGATCTACAGCGACTGAACTTCCAAGTGCACTTTGCACTTGTAGTTTGCACTTGTAGTGCAAAGTGGATTTGCCTTTAGTAAACCAATCCCTGTATCTCACCATGTAGTAACACAATCAGGCTTGTTCAGTAGGGCATCTAGTGACACCTCGCAACCAATCAGAATTTTTCTTCCACTGAACTGAAATTAGGTCCAAGTGCCATGTCAGATGGGAAATTTGATTTGCAGCTATCCTCCTTTTTTTTTTTTTTTTAAATGATCAGCTATCTTCTATGACAGGGGTCTCCAAACATTTTAAACAAAGGGCCGGTTTATTGTCCTTCAGACTCTTGGAGGGCCGGACTTTGGCCAGCGGGAGTTAGTAAACAGCTAGTATTGGTGGGAGGAATAGTGCCCCATTGCTGGTATCATAGGGAGGAATAGTACTCTATTAGTTGTGTCAGTGGGAGAAATGGTGCTCCATTGTCGGTGTCAGATGGCAGAATAGTGTCTTGTATCAGTGGGAGGGATAGAGCTCCAAGGGCCAGATAAAGGCAAGCAAAGGGCTGCATCTGGCCCTCAGGCCGCAGTTTGAAAACCACTGTTCTATGAGATTTTGCAATGATTCGTGCCCTGGTTCACATTGGTGCGATTTGACATGTCAAATCGCATGTCAAATCGGCAGCAATTGCTAGCAATGGCACTGTTCTAATCGGTGCTAACAGGAACTCCAAAAGTAGTTTCTGCACTACTTTTGGTGAATTCGGGGTGCAATTTCCATTGACATCTGTGCAGAAACCCGCACAGATGTCTCTGAAATCGCCGCTGAAATCGGGACTGACATGCGGGAATGAAAGCCTGCGAGTTCAGCTGAACTCGCAGGCTTTCAT
Organism: Rana temporaria; assembly: GCF_905171775.1. NCBI lineage: Eukaryota > Metazoa > Chordata > Amphibia > Anura > Ranidae > Rana > Rana temporaria. Next base: position 10,314,524 of record NC_053495.1, on the reverse strand, counting down.
TCCCGCAGTCAGTGTGAACCAGGTTAGTTTAGTCGCTCAGTAATGTAGTTTGAGCGACGCTTCATGTCGGTGACTGGCTCGCCAATAATTGTCTTATCATTCACCACTATGGCCTATCTATAAGTAGCTGAAGCATGGCGATTTGTAGTAGAATACAATAATCTGATGCTGTAGCACTAGTTTAAAGAGCGGGTTCACTTTTACAATACAATTGCCCGTGCGTTCCAGAGTCCTTTATACATTTAAAAAATATGCCCAGGTTTTAAAAAGAATGGCCCAGATTCACAGAGAGCAAGGTGCACATTATGCCGCCGTAGAGCAAACACTGTACGCCACGCCGACGCAGTGCAGAGAGGCAAGCAATGCATTCAGCAAGCCAATGCTCCCAACGCTGCACCAGCGTGACGTGGGTTTCGAAGGCGCACGCCGGCGTAGGTGGAAGTGGGCGTGAACCCATGCAAATGAGGCGTGACCCCATGCAAATGATGGGCCGAGCACCAGACAGGTACGTATCACGAACTGCGCATGCGCCGTGACGTGGACGCATGCACAGCACTCCTCTGTGCCTGCTCACAACCACGCCGGCACAACTGCCTAAGCTACGCAGGATCACCGCGTACGCCGTGAACATAACGTACGCCCAGCCAGACACACGTCCAACGCACAATACGCCGGCTTGTGTTCCCTGGTGCAGACCTGTGCATGTCTGTTGCCGGGTTGCACCTAATTTATGGGGAATAACTTTACGCCGGACGTAAAACTTACGCGCATCTCGCGTAGCATGCGCCGGGCACACGCACGTTCGTGAATCGGCGTATTTCCCTCATTTGCATGTTTGAATGGCTAATCAATGGGAGCAGCACCATGCGCCCAGCCTAAATGTGCGCCCACCCTACGCCGGTGTGTGCAAGCTACGTCGGCGGGGTGTAAACTGTTTTTAGGCGCATGTTGGTTCGTGGGTCTGCCGCACACATACGCCGGTGCACATTTGCACTTACGTCGGCGTAACGTGTTATACGTCAGCGTATGTGATTTGTGAATCTGGGCCAATATCATATCTGTAGGCTGTGTGTGGCCTCTCCCATTCTAGTGTGAAAAACTCCAAGGTAGGTGACCATTCCGCCACTGCCCACCCACCCACTCCATGCTGTCTAGATGACAGGACGCACTATACAAGGGAAGGCACCCCCTCTAGAATGAGCGCTATGGCCTGCTCAAGACCCACAGACGCACAGTGTGTTCCCTTTCCCACAGAGCACTAAGCTCAGCTACTGCTGCAACAGAGAGCTAGAACACACTGAGCATGTGCCAGTTTTGAATGAGCCAGAGCGATCATTTCTGCAGAGCTGGGGGGGTACATGCCTTAAGTATGCCACGTACTGCAATCAAGGGCAACAGGGGAGGGGCCCCCTACCTAGGAGTTTTTCAGGCAGGCTTAGGATGGCTTGGAATGCTGGAATGAGTGTGGGCAATTTTATTGTGAAGGTGAACTAACCCTTTACCTTATTGCGGCAACAAATTACTTCTTAGTTTGCAAAAAAAAAATGCAAAACAAGTGATGAATCCACCAGCTTCAGAATTACCGTTCATTGCTGGAATTAGCGATCTGTAGAAGCAAATATTCTCCAATACAAAATTGCCCGTTGGACATGGCCCATATATTGCACTGTCTACTGGATGAGCCTGATGGAGTCAGACCCCCCCTTCTCTCCTCGAAATTACACTGGTACATTGGGGATGGGGGCAGTAAAATCAGGCAGTTGAGTCAATGGTTTTACTGCCTCCAACTGCCTGCCTGAACATTTGACATCCAGCCACCCGAGGCTGTACACATGCTGTGGCCGTGTCAAAAACGTAACAGCATGTCACTTTTGGCCAGCAGTACCGCAGCCAAATACGACCAATGTGAGTCTGTGGGGCCATGCCGCAACCACCCTACAACTGCGTTCAGTGCCTGCAATTGCGGGGCAGCAGTGCGGCATTTACAGGGTTAAATCAGCCGGTAAGGAGGTGACATAATGCCTCCTCACCGTCTTTCAAATGCCCTCTGAAAAGCAGTCCAAAGCGGATCGCTCTCCAGAGGGCAACCACACATGAGGATTGAGGATGGTGAAGATTACTCTCTAAAGAGCAATCCACTTAACCAATCCAAGACCCTTTTTCTTTTCTTTTTTTTGGTGGGATGTAGAAGGGTTAGAAATTGTCTGTATCTCCACTGGGGAGATTACTTGCTCAGTTTATCCTGGTGACCAACACCAAGACAGAGAGTAAAATCCAAAAATGTATGGGTGTCCCCAAAACAGGAATAGAAGAGAAATCGAGACACCTCACCTGGGGACATAAGTGTATTTTCTTTATTTTGGTGATATTCACCTACTTCCTGTTGTGTCACCAGGGCAGGAAATGAGGAAAAATCTCCCCAGTGGTACACAGGGGGGGGATATTGGATGGGGTTTTAACCCTTCTCTGCTCCATTGGAAATGGACAAAATATTTGAACGAGTTTACGTGAACTATGGACCTTCTGGGCAATAAGGCCTACAAAGGCAGTAGTGGGAAAGGGGTGCCATTACTATATGGTGGGTCCGGTGACAAGTGAAATAATAAATCCCCTTTAAAATGGCCCTGTAGTATTTGTAAACTGTTTTGAGCCTTGACATGTTTTTATCCTTCTCTTTTTAGGACAAAATGGCCTCAGAAAGTTTACCTTTATTAGGTTTCCACATTGTGCCTGAGAACTGGGACCAGAACCCCAAGCTGGGCACAGTGTTCCAACTCTATCACAAGCAGACCTTGTACTATAGCTTCAAAGCGGCAGACACCGATACCGTCATCAGGTACCCGCTGCTCCCTCCGCCTGCCTCTCTCCTGACTCTCACTTCCTGCCAGTGCTGCGCAAGTGCTGCTCCTGCTTATTCGGGAAGGCGGGGCAAAGCTCGATGGTGATAGAGAATTACCCAAAAGGACCAATCAGAATTTAGCGCACAATTAAAGCGGTTGTAAACCTCAGACATATAATATGAACAAAGCAGGGCTTTTTTTCATCAGGAACGCAGTTCCGGCACCTCCAGCTCTGAATGTATGTAATGGTGCTCAGAGGTGGGTAGGGGGTGGAACCAAGGAATGGTGCTCGGAGGTGGGTATGGAGTGGAACCAAGGAATGAAGCTCGGAGGTGGGTAGGGGGTGGAGAAAAGGAATGGTGCTCGGAGGTGGGGAGGGGGTGGAACTAATGAATGGTGCTTGGAGGTGGGTAGGGAGTGGAGAAAAGGAATGGTGCTCGGAGGTGGGTAGGGGGTGGAGAAAAGGAATGGTGCTCGGAGGTGGAAACAAAAATGGTGCCTCGGGGGTGGAACCAAGAAATGGTGCTCAGAGGTGGGTAGGGGGTGAAACTAATGAATGGTGCTTGGAGGTGGGTAGGGGGCGGACACAAGAGTTGATTCAGAAGGAGGGAGTTCCTGCACCTATTCTCTGAGAAAAAAAGCCCTGGAACAAAGCATATCCCTCTATAGTGTGTACTTGTCTCAATCCAGAGCACTATGGGGATGATTTACTAAAGGCAAATAGTTGCTACAGAGCTTAGTAAATGAGCAGAAAAACTCTGGTGACTTCCATCATCCAATAATGTGCAAGCAAAAAATGCATTTTTTTTTATTTCTCTTGCACGTGATTGGGCATTCTTTGCAAGGTGAAGCTCATTTACTAAAGTTTGGCACTACTGCACTTTGCAAAGTGCAGCATCTTTTTGCCTTTAGTAAAGCAACCTCCAAGTGTCATTTCTGTCTGATGCCTCCTTCCTCTGTTATCTGCACGAGTCACTTCTGACAATTTTTCCTGACGCTAAGAGATAAGTGGGGAGATCAGGGGAGGGAGTTCCAGCACACAGCCTGTGATTGACAGCCTCAACTCTGTTCCTGTGTGTTGTGTGAAAGGAGGGGGTATGTCCATTCCCTCCTATCAGCTCTCGAAGCTCTGCAGTGTAACTTCAGCTCCCCACCCCCTGATTCCTGGAAGCTCAGACAAGCTGTATAAAATTCTGCACTTTGAATGAATGTAGAGAAGACGGCAGACAAACAGGTGCAACTTATGTAGGGAGATTTGTTTAATATCTGGGAATCGCCTGAAGCCAGTCACCACACTGGGTATATGTAAAGTTTTACAACCACTTTAATATGACTAAACTGGACCCCCATTCACACAAGTTTACTGTGATATCAGGCGTCACGCCTATGCCTGTATTTAGTGCGTTGTCACACTTTGTGCGTATGGCGGCGCAATCATTTCAATGGAATGCCCTTCCTGCAGAAGGCACCACAAAGAAGCTTATACATCCAAAGTTCTGAATAACAAAAATGTGTCCGATTTTTTATTCGGAACCAAACGCTCCACACATGTCTACCTGACTGCCTTACCTTATGGAGGCAGGGAGAAGGAAGAGCCGGGCCCCCTTTGGCAAGCACACAAGGAGACATTCTCCTCCCAGCCGATCAGAAACACAAAGTGTCCGAAGTATTAAGTTCTAAGACTCCCTGGCCAATATGGGCTTCCTGATTGGCTAGGAGGAGATTGAGGAAAACAATAGCGAACATTAATTCGCTATAGTCACACAAGTGGGTGTGCTCGAGGCGTACTGCTCTGCGCCCCGAGCCCACCCTTTTTTGAAGCCTATTAGAGCCTCAGGCTCTAATCACGTGCTTCAAACAAAAAAAATCCCCCATTGGAATCCATGCGTCCGGTGCCCCGTATGTAGATTAGGGGGCCGGACACATGGATGGGGGAGGGGGCGGCGGCGCCCCTGTGCCCGTTATGAAGCGGCCGCCACTGGTCCATTATGTTACGGAGAGGAGGAAGTGTTCTGTGGCCCAAACACACTTCCTGTCTGAGGCCTCATACACACGACCGAACATCTCCGCTGAAACTGGTCCGCGGACATGTCCGACCGTGTGTAGGGCCTAGCGGACATTTTTCCGGCCTAGCGGACAGGTTTCCAACGGACAAAAGTTTCTTAGCATGCTAAGAAACTTGTCCGGTGGAAACCTGTCCGTCGGACATGTCCGCTGGTTAGTACGTCTAACCAGCGGACCGAAACCCCGCGCATGCGTCGAATTGATTCGACGCATGCGTGGAAGCATTGGACTTCCGTGTTAGAGAACGTCGGTGTTGTATACGTCACCGCGTTCTCTGTCCGCGGGGATTTTGGTCTGATGGTGTGTACACACATCAGACCAAAACCTCCCAGCAGACATGTCCGATGAAAACGGTCCGCGGACCGTTTTCATCGGACATGTCTGGTCGTGTGTACAAGGCCTTAGGGTGACAACATTGCTCCTCCACAGATACAGTACAATCAGTGTTGTCACCCTAAGAGACGGAGTATTATTAAGATCACCAGGTGAAAAAAAAGGGAAACAAGCCTGGAAAAAGAAAACGAACGCAGCGCTGGTAAGCTGCAGTATATTACATTTTTGTTCTTGGGTTTAAATATATTTTGAAAACAATTGCCCCTGTGTGCCCCCCCAGGCCTGTGACACCACAAAGGCTACCATCTTATCCTTTCCAGGCGTACAAGCACAGGTGTGTTGCGCGATCCCTGCGCCGCACATTCAAGTGTGCGCGCTCCCGTATTGCACGCTGTGTTTACTGCACTGTGACACCATTTCATTTTATGTTTATGTGTCTACAGTGCCCCATCTCATCACCATTCATGCATATCCAATTCCAATATTTCCTTTCTATCATGCCCCTCCTCTGACTTTTTCTATCTTCTGCTCCTCTCCAAATTATTTCTTTTGTCTTTCTTTCTTTTCAAAGATTGTTTGTTAAATGGGAACTGTTATCTTTTAATGGATTGTATTTTTGTCATATACAGAGATGTGATCCGCCTGTCATAAATAATTGTATCAGTTTGGTTTTAAAATTTCTATATATACACCATATATCTGTACGCTATATCACCAAAAGTATTGGGACGCCTGCCTTTACACACATGAACTTTAATGGCACCCCAGTCTTAGTCCGAAGGGTTCAATATTGAGTTGGCCCCACCCTTTGCCGCTATAACAGCTTGAACTCTTCTGGGAAGGCCGTCCACAAGGTTAAGAGTGTGTCTATGGGAATGTTTGAGCATTCTTCCAGAAGCACATTTGTGAGATCAGGTACTGATGTTGGATAAGCAGGTCTGGATCGCAGTCTCCGCTCTGATTTATCCCAAAGGTGTTCTATTGGGTTGAGATAAGGACTCTGTGCAGGCCAGTCAAGTTGCTCCACCCAAACTCACACAAATTCCCACAGACACTCCAAAATTATGTGGAAAGTCTTCTCAGAGGAGTAGAAGACATTACAGCCATAAAAGGGGGCTACATATTAATGGCCATGATTGGGGGGGGGGGGTGGAGATCCATATTACTGACCATGAGAGGGTGGGAGTCCATAATAATGGCCATGATGGGGTAGGGCTCTATGGGTGAGACTCCAAATTAATGGCCATAATGAGGTTTGACTCCATATTAATGGCCATGATGAGGTGGGACTCCATATTAATGGTCATGATGAGGTGGGACTCCATATTATTGGTCATGATGGGGTGGGACTCCATATTAATGGCCAAGATGGGGAGATTCCATATTAATGGCCATGATGGGGTGGGACTCCATATTAAAGGCCATGATGGGGGGGATTCCATTTTCATGGCCAGGATGAGGTGGGACTCCATATTAATGGCAATGATGGAGTAGGACTCCATATTAATGACCATGATGAGGTTGGACTCCATAACAATGGTCATGATGGGAAGATTCTATATTAATGGCCATGATAAGGTGGGACTCCATATTAAAGGCCATGATGGGGTGGGACTCCATATCAATGGCCATGATGAGGTAGGACTCCATATCAATGGCCATGATTAGGTGGGACTCCATATTACTGTCCATGATGGGGCGAGACTCCATATTACTGTCTATGATGGGGCGAGACTCCATATTAATGGCCATAATGGGGCGAGACTCCATATTAATGGCCATGATGGGGCGAGACTCCATATTAATGGCCATGATGGGGCGAGACTCCATATTAATGGCCATGATGGGACGAGACTCCATATTAATGGCTATGATGAGATGGGACTCCATAATAATGGCCATGATAGGGTGGGACTCCATATTAATAGCCATGATGAGGTTGGACTCCATATTAATGGCCATGATGAGGTTGGACTCCATATCAATGGTCATGATGAGGTAGGACTCCAAATCAATGGCCATGATTAGGTGGGACTCCATATTAATGGCCATGATGGGACGAGACTTCATATTAATGGCCATTATGAATAGGGACTCCATATTAATGCCCATGATGGGATGGGACTCCGTATTAATGGCCATGATGAGGTGGGACTCCATATTAATGGCCATGATGAGGTTGGACTCCATATTAATGGCCACAATGAGGTGGGACTCCATATTAATGGCTATGATGAGGTTGAACTCCATATTAATGGCCATGATGAGGTGGGACTCCATATTAATGGCCATGACTGGGAATCCATATAACAGTTTGGGGAAGACCGATCAAATTTGCACCCCGTGCATAATGATAGCTTCGTAAAGACATTGTGTAACCAGTTTGGGGTGGAGGACCTCGAGTGTCCTGCGCAGAGCCCTGACCTCAACCCTACTGAGCACCTTTGGGATGAACTGGAATGCTAATGGCGAGCCAGATCGTCTCAGTACCTGACCTCACAAATGCTCCTTTTGGCACAATATTGGCGTGATGATTAGGTGCCCACAAACATTTATCCCTATAGCTTTGACTACAGAAGGTGCAGAATGTTGAAGGGTGCAGGGCGACTTGCACCTGATTCTAGAGACAGCTTACCTGCAGCCCAGAGAATTCTATGTCAGAACGTAGAATCCCTTTACAATCACATGCTCCATTATAGTTATTTTAAATAAATCCGTGCATCTCGCCAAAACCTGACACCCATTTATGACACGGCGGCTGCACACAGCTAGAATAACGCAGACAATTACTTTCCTCAATTGCCCCATAAAACTAATTTCTTTTATTGCCTTTTTTTTTTGCAGGTGGGTTGATGCCATAAAAGCAGCATCAGTGTTATAGCGTTTGCTAATCGGAAGGCCGCTAAACCAATGAACATTATCTGAATGTAAATCCTCAAGATTGAACTGGAAAAAAAATAAAAAATATTGAATTTATAGGAAGAAAGAGTCACACGTTGCCCCCTGCAGGTTGCAAAGGGCGATAGCGCTTTTATCTTCGCCACCAAGCTCTTCGATTGGAAATTTAGTTTTATTCCACTTTTTATACAACCGTTGATTGGAATGTGTCATTCGGAACGGTCGGCTCTCTTGCTTTTGACTTTGAACTTTTTTTGTTGTTTTTTTGGAGAAAGTTTTTTTTTTTTTTTCATAGACAGACAATCTAATGGCTCCCCCGAATCTATTCATCTACTCCTGTTTACAAATGTGCTAAAGTTTTTTTTTTTAATTAGCGGGTTATTTTATAATATTTTATATCAGCTTCAACATAGACGGGTGCTTATCTCAGCCATGTACTGTCAGCGGGATAAAAGCAAAGGAGGTAAAAATGTGCACAAGGAATGATAAACGTATTAACGAATAAGCGCACCTTCCTGATATATAGAATAAAACAATAATTACGTTGCTCTTGGTTGAACCGCGCCAAACGGCTTGCAGTCCCCGAATCAGAATTTCTCATTACTTCCATAGTCCAGGATATCCCAAGAAACCGTAGTGGCCGGCGGTTAAACATAAGGAAATATTAAAGACAAGTCATTGTTGGGTGAAGAACGTTCTCGGGCATCCCTATTCATGTGTTTTCTCCTGGCAGTTGGTGTACTGTAGAGGGATGCTACAACAGGGGGTTTGTGTGGGTAGAGATGCAGTGGCGGCTGGTGCTCAAAATTTTTGGGGGCGCAAACAAACTAAAAAGAAAAAAACATAATTTGCAGCTGCTATGCCAAACGCAGCTACTGTACCCATAAATTGCCGCCACTGTGCCATCAAACGCAGCCACTGTACCCATAAATTTGCCGCCACTGTGCCATCAAACGCAGCCACTGTGCCCATAAATTTGCCGCCACTGTGCCATCAAACGCAGCCACTGTACCCATAAATTTGCCGCCACTGTGCCATCAAACGCAGCCACTGTACCCATAAATTTGCCGCCACTGTGCCATCAAACGCAGCCACTGTACCCATAAATTTGCCGCCACTGTGCCATCAAACGCAGCCACTGTACCCATCAATTGCTGACATTGTGCCCATCAATTGCCACCAGTGTGCTCCATCAAATGCTGCCAGTGTGCCCATCAATTGCCGCTACTGTGCCCAATCAGATGCTGCCAGTGTGCCCGTCAGATTCTGCCAGTGTGCCCATCAGTTGCTGCCGCTACTGTGCCCCATCAGATGCTGCCAGTGCGCCCATCAATTGCCGCTACTGTGCCCCATCAGATGCTGCCAGTGTGCCCATCAATTTCCGCTACTGTGCCCCATCAGTTGCAGCCAGTGTGCCCATCAACTGCCGCTACTGTGCCCCATCAGATGCTGCCAGTGCGCCCATCAATTGCCGCTACTGTGCCCCATCAGATGCTGCCAGTGTGCCCATCAATTTCCGCTACTGTGCCCCATCAGTTGCAGCCAGTGTGCCCATCAACTGCCGCTACTGTGCCCCATCAGATGCTGCCAGTGCGCCTATCAATTGATGCTACTGTCTGTGCCCCATCAGATGCTGCCAGTGCACCCATCAATTGCCGCTACTGTGCCCCATCAGTTGCTGCCAGTGTGCCCATCAACTGCCACTACTGTGCCCCATCAGTTGCTGCCAGTGTGCCCATCAATTGCCGCTACTGTGCCCCATCAGATGCTGCCAGTGTTCCCATCAATTGCCGCTACTGTGCCCAATCAGATGCTGCCAGTGTGACGATCAATTGCCGCTACTGTGCCCCATCAGATGCTGCCCGGCACTTACCTGTCTCGCAGCGGGTCAGCAGTGGTCTCCTGCACGTCCTCCATGTCTTCTTCCATACTCTCTCAGGCGTCCAATCACAGCGCCTGACGTTTCAGCCAATCAGGTGATCGGAAACAGACCCGGCAACCTGATTGGCTGAGAGGCGGATTCAGTGTTAGCAAAGCGAATTCCTTCACTTTGTTAACACACAGCTGAGTGAACAGCGAACGCCCAGACAAGCTTTATAAATTCTGGACTTATCCTTAGTTATCCTTTTGATGGGTTTTTCATATACAGTGGAACCTTGGTTTTACGAGTAACGCAGTTAGCGAGCGTTTTGAATAACGAGCAACTTTTTTATTAATATTCTGACTCTGTGAGTGTTGTCTTGCAAAACGCGCTAATGGGGTGTGCAGTACTGCATTTGGCCAGAGGTGCGGGGGGGCACCGTTGACACTCGGAATGGTTCTGAGTCGTTTAGAAATACTCGGAATCACTTGAAAATACTCCGTTACTGAACCTTTCCGAGTATTTCTGATTCCGAGGCTCTCAGGCGCCTCGCCACCTCTGGCCACATGCTGTATTGCATGCCACAGAAGTCAATGCAGAACAAATTATCTTCGTTTCCATTGACTTCTATGGGTAAACTCGATTTGATATGCGAGTGCTTTGGATTACAAGCATTCTCCAGTGCCGTCTTAATAGGATCATGGGCCCCTGGGCAAAGTAATGCTCTGGGGCCCCTACAATGATGATAGTGCAGGTAAACAGACATCGAGTAGGTAGGAGGCAGACTGCCTGCCCTGTGTATCTATCACTCTCAGTGCCATCATGGGGCCCCCAATTTCGGGGCAGCATGGGCTCAAAGACTAGCTGCTTTGGGGAAAGTGCAGGGGGGCCCCCATGCAGCTGGGGCCCCTGGGCAGTGCCCAGGTGTGCCCTCTCATTAAGACAGCCCTGGCATTCTCCTGAAATGGATTATGCTCGTAATCCAAGGTTCCACTGTACTTGGTTGCCTTCTATGAGATCTCCTTTTCAGTCAAGCTTACCTGTCCTCCAGTTGCCCATGTTACTGTGTTATAGGGGGGGGGGGTTATTACACAAAGCTACTCTCTGGCTACAATGCAGGAGCTGAATAAGATCAATAAATCCCTCTAATGAAGGTTATAAAGACATGGCTGAAAAGCACAGAAAAAAAATGCTGAAAAATAAGAAAAAGTTTCAGGACTGTATGTACAAGCCAACAGATAGAAATCATCTAAAAAGTGACTTACGCCTCCATTTCCCCGAATCGTGCGCCAAGTGATATAAAAGGTTTTTTTTGGGGGGGGGGGGGCGTGGCCCGCCAGCCTTCGGACATTCTGGGGAGCCCTCCTCGCCCCACTGCAGTTCTTTGCTTAGAACATCACAAAACCTCAAAAAATCGCTAAATGTTATCTACAGGACAACTTTACCCTTCTACCTACGTTGACTCTTCATAAGTGCATTGCGACGCCCCGGATTTCCAATGTATAAACCTCAACAAATAGAAAGAGAAGAAAAAAAAACACTAAAAAACTTAGCAAGCTATGCGAGATATTAGCTATTTTGAAATGGCGTTGTTTACAGAGAACTTGCTATTGTATAGGAAACAAAAGCCTTAAATGATCTCGGTCGGCTCCGACCAACCTATTTAAAAAAAAAAAAAATTCAACTTAAAACAGCCAGGTTCACTTCTTATACGACTCTACGATGATCTGTAATAAGTGTGTGTATAAATAAATATGTTTAATGGTGTTGTCATTATTAAGAATTGATTGCGTTCTTTTACTGGATGTGGCTTTTCTCTGAAGGGAATTGGAGCGTTATTATTGATTGTATCTTTTGACAGTATATAGTGACATGTTTAAATATGAGGTACAGCGCTAGAAAATTAATATTGGTAATACCCAAAAATTTTGATGAAAAAATTGGGAAAATATACAACATATATGTGTAAAATACGTGAATGAAGAACAATGTTCCAAAAACAAACATATATGAAATAACAATGAAAGTAAAACTAAATTATAAACCATTTAAGTGCATATATGAGTGAATGTGATATACTATAGATCAGGGGTGTCAAACTCAATTTCATTGTGGGCCGCATCAGCATTATGATTGCCCTCAAAAGGGCCGTTTGTATCTGTAAAGATTAGATGTCCAGCACATCCCCTCCCCTTACATTAGATGTCAAAAGCCCCCCCCCACCATCAGAAGTTGAGTCCCCCCCTCTCCCTTACATCACAGTGCGCCCTCCTTTGCTTATGCTGCCACTGGGAAGAAGCTGGATGCATTGCTTGAAAGGGGGAGGAGGACCAGAAGAGGGCTGGAGCTCTCTCTCTCTCTCTCTATCTATCTTTCTATATCTCTCTATCTCTCTCTCTCTCTCTCTCCATCTATTGCTATATCTATCTATCTTTCCCTCTATCTCCATCTCTCTCTCTCTCTTGATCTCTATATCTCTTTTCTATCTCTATCTCTCTACCTCTCTCTCACTCTCTCCATCTTTCTATCTCTCTCTTGCTATCTACCTCTCTCGCTCTCTCTATCTCTTTCCCTCTCTCTCTCTCGCTTTCTCTATCTCTCCCTATCTCTAGCTCTCTTCTCTCTCTCTATCTACCTCTCTCTATCTCACTCTCTATTTCTCTATCTCTCTCCCTGTCTCGCTATCTCTTTCTCTGTCTCTCTCTCTCTTTCTCTATCTCTACCTCACTCTCTCTAGCTCTCTCTCTATTGCTCTCGCTCTCTCTATCTCTCTATCTTTCTCTATCTCTCTCTATCACTATCTCTATTTCGCTCTCTTTCTCTCTCTCTATTTCTCTATCTCTCCCTCTCTCTTTCACTCTCTCTGTCTTTCTATCTCTCCCTCTCTATCTACCTCTCTCTATCTCTATCTCACTCTCCCTAGCTCTCGTTCTGTCTCTCTCTCTCTCTATTGCTCTCTATCTCTCTCCCTCTCTCTTTCACTCTCTCTGTCTATCTCTCCCTCTCTATCTTTCTCTCTTTCTCTATCCCTCGCTATCTATCTCTCTCTAGTTCGCTCTCTTTCTCTCTCTCTATTTCTCTCTCTCTCTCTCTCTCTCTTTCTATCTCTATCTCACTCTCTGGATGCATTGCTTGAAAGGGAAGGAGGACCAGAAGAGGGCTGGAGCTCTCCTGCAGCTGCAGGAGAGGTGCAAGGGCCACATGAAATGGCCTGGAGGGCCGGATTCGGCCCACGGGCCTTGTGTTTGACACCTATGCTGTAGATAATAATATAAAAAGTCCCAATAAGCCACAACTGAATGTGTATAAACCAAAGGAATTCTTCATATATATATATATATATAAACTGTGTGGTAAACCAAGAAATACACTCCTTCCAGCAGGGGGGACACCAAAGAGCTGTTAGTGCAGTCTCCTTACCAGAAGTTGTGACCACAATCACAGCGGTCAGTATGTGCCTGGGGTGTTTAACGTCTTCCTGAAGACTGGTGGTTAAAACCGGACGTATGCAGAAGATCGCATCAGTAATATCTCAGAGAAATAAGAAAAAGAAGATCCATAGTCTATACTGCGATGGAATGGGTTTAATGAAAAAGATCGTATTGCACTTACAAACACGCGCAGTGTATATGGGTACAGATACAACGTTTTTTAGCGTCTCCTCCGATAAGTTCGTCGGCTGTTTTACAGGATCTCTGTATGGACAGGTGGTGACGTCGGGAACGCAGACCACCCTAGGCGTTTCGTCACTAGCGGACGTCGTCTGGGATTGGCTGCTGCGTGCACGACATCACGCATGCCCTTAAATAACGCCAACGGCGCCATCTTAGAGAGGGGCAAAAAACTGAAAGGCTGAACTAAAGTATAACAGGCGCCCAGTTTGAATAAGGGATGCCCTAAACAAGCGCATATATAGGAAATAAAGGAGACTGCCATCTTGTGGTAAAAATAAGAAATAACATATAGCCAAAATGGAATTTGAATATAGGAAAATACGGCCAGACTTACAGAGCTAAAAAAATTTGGAGGAAAAGCTGAGGTACAGATACAAACAGGATAATACTCCTAATGTAATCTATAAAAAATGTACATATTAAAATTTTAATTTAATAATTTGGGAGAATAAACTGGATCTATGTAAAAACATGATATTTAAAAATTGGTATTAAAAAAATGGCTTATGCATTATTTAAAAAACAGTTGATGTCCCAATGGAAGTTAAGGCCATGCGGTACATAAGATTTAATGTCAAAAATCCATTTTGTTTTGATCTTTGAAATGGAACGGACCCTATTAGTGCCTCTCCAGCGTGGAGAGTGAATTTTGTATCCACAATTTTTTGGTACTGGCAGCTGTTGTCTCAATCACTCTATTTAGTTCAGCGCAGTATCTTTTCCAACTCTTTGGTCTGTTTTTCTAGTATATAGTGACAGCAAATACCGACCAAGGAGCTTACAATCGAAGGCCCTGTGCATACGAGGGGTTTTCCTTTCGGAAAAAAAAAAAAAAACGTTTGTTTTCCCGACGGAATTCCTTTCAAGCTTGCCTTGCATACACACGGTCACACCAATTTTTTTGGTGAACTTTTGACTGCCAAGAACGCGGTGACGTACGACACTACGATGCAACCGTCGGAAGCCTGTCAATCAAGTAGGAACGCCCAGTCCCGCCGCCCATACCCGGAAGCGGCTGAGAAGATGCATCTCTAAAACGGTAAGTACGGCTCGGATTTTAAAAAAAACTACCCGATTCCCCTTCACAAAATGAGCCTCAATCTAATGTTAAAAATTTACTTTTCGGGTGAACCTCCACTTTAAACAGTTTATTATAATGTTTATGGTGGGAGAACGGAAAACCAACAGATAAAATGTAATAAATGTAAGCTTTATTGACATCTGATTGGCAGGAAAAGCTCAGTCATTAGATGGAGTTGGGAGGGGGGGGTCTCATCCTGGGTGGGTGGCCTGGCTTTTTCTCGGGGGACGGTGTGGATCGGATTCGGCAGCCTGTGGGAGGTAGAAGCGGAGTTTCTCCACAAGCTGACCGGGCCAAAACGCGTTGTCGTCAGAGGTGTAGAAGCGATGGGGGAATTTCCTTTTCAGATTCCTACAAATTAAACAGAAGGTGGATATAATAGATCACTTAGAACACCATTAACCCCTTCAGCCCCGGAAGGATATTCCCCCTTCCTGGCCAGAGCACTTTTTGCGATTCGGCACGGCGTCGCTTTAACAGACGCGGTCGTGCGACGTGCCACCCAAACAAAATTGACGTCCTTTTTTTCTTA
The DNA here is from genome assembly GCF_905171775.1 of Rana temporaria. Taxonomy (NCBI): domain Eukaryota; kingdom Metazoa; phylum Chordata; class Amphibia; order Anura; family Ranidae; genus Rana; species Rana temporaria. The sequence continues at coordinate 10,299,241 of NC_053495.1, read as the reverse complement.
CAAATAGAGCTTTCTTTTGGTGGTATTTGATCACCTCTGCGTTTTTTTTTTCCGCTATAAATAACAAAAGCCAACATTTTGAAAAAAAAGCAATATTTTTTACTCTTTGCTATAAACAAAAATGTTCTTGCCCCCCCCCCCTCCCCCCATGCAATTTTGCTCTCCACATGCTCTGAGACATACAATAAATATCAGCTAGACTTAAAATCAGTTTACTGTATCAGATCAGGCAGTGATTGCGATTGGCTGCCACCAGAGGTTACAGCATATTATCACCACTTATTGACTGGTTGCTAGAGGTTACAGCACACATTATGGCTCACTGATTGGTTGCTAGAGGTTACAGCACACATTACGGCTCACTGATTGGTTGCTAGAGGTTACAGCACACATTACGGCTCACTGATTGGTTGCTAGAGGTTACAGCACATGATTTCTTCTTGTTCATTGGTTGCTAGAGGTAACTGTACAGTAATGCTGCTCCATGATTGGTTGCTAGAGGTTACAGCACATCATCTCTTCACTGCAGAGGGGCATGATATACATATGAATGCCGCCTTTATTTACATATGAATGTCGCCGGCCTCATCTATTTACATATGAATGTTCCCGATATTTACATATGAATGATGCTGCTATTTACATATGAATGGTAGTTATTTACATGTAATCACAGGGGCCCAGATTCAGATACATTGGTGTATCTATCCGTGTGGCGTAACGTATCTCAGATACGTTACGCCCGCCGTAAATTAAGGCGCAAGTTCCGTATTCAGAAAGAACTTGCGCCCTAAGTTACGGCGGCGTAACGTATGTGCTCCGGCGTAAGCCCGCCTAATTCAAATCTGGATGATGTGGGCGTGTTTTATTTAAATTTCAGGTGACCCCGCATATATTACGTTTTCCCAGTGCGCATGCTCGAAATTACACCGCAAGTCGTCATTGCTTTAGACGTGAACGTAACTTACGTACAGCCCTATTCGCGAACGACTTACGCAAACAACGTAAAATTTTCAAAACTCGACGCGGGAACGACGTCTATACTTAACATAGGATACCCCTCATATAGCAGGGGTAACTTTACGCCGGAAAAGGCCTAACGTAAACGACGTAAAAAAATGCGCCGGGCGGACGTACGTTTCTGAATCGGCGTATCTACCTAATTAGCATATTCCTTGCGTAAATATATGGAAGCGCTACCTAGCGGCCAGCGTAAATATGCAGCCTAAGATACGACAGTGTAAGACACTTACGCCGGTCCGATCTTAGGGAAATCTATGCGTAACTGATTCTATGAATCAGTCGCATAGATACGACGCCGCACACTCAGGCCCCGTACACACGATCAGACATGTCCGATGAAAACGGTCCGCGGACCGTTTTCATCGGACATGTCTGCTGGGAGCATTTGGTCTGATGCGTGTACACACCATCAGACCAAATTCCCTGCGGACAGAAAACGCGGTGACGTGGCGGCGACGATGATGCGGCGACGTGCGAGAACCAGAAAGTTCAATGCTTCCACGCATGCGTCTAATCACTTTGACGCATGCGGGGGATTTCGGTCTGATGGTTAGGTGTACTAACCGACGGACAGGTTTCCACCGGACAAGTTTCTTAGCATGCTAAGAAACTTTTGTCCGCTGGAAACCTGTCCGCTAGGCAGAAAAACTGTCCACTAGGCCCTACACACGGTCGGACATGTCCGCGAAAACTGGTCTGCGGACCAGTTTCAGCAGACATGTTCGGTCGTGTGTACAAGGCCTCAGAGGTACGATGGCGTATCTGGAGATACGCCGTCGTATCTCCTTTCTGAATCCGGGCCAGGGTCTGCGGGTGAGTCATCTGTGTACAACAATAGGGCAGAGCTGGGCAGAATTAGTAGCAGCACTTCACACTGAGATATCAGGACACAGCACATGACTAAAACTTCAAGGGACAAGGAAATTGAAACCAGGATAGTTGGCAACTTTGGGCCCCACAACAATGACATGGCCCAGGGCAGCTTCCCCTTTTGCCCTGCCTCAAAGGAGTGACACCATCGCAGCCCGGCCAATCAAAGAGCCTGAACCCAGAAGGAAGACCAGGAGAAGACGGAATCACCAGTGACAGCCAAAAAAGTTGACAGTGTTTGGGGGGGGGGGGGGGGGATCATGTGGCAGGTAAGTATAACCCCAAAGTACTAATTTAGACTGGAGCCAATTAACCAAACCGGCATGTCCTTGGAGTATGGAAAGAAAGTAAGCACAGGAAGTACATGCAAACTCCATGCAGATGGTGTCATGGTTGGGATTTGATCCAATGACCCTAGTGTGTTGCAGAGCAGAATTCCTAATCATATGGAGGGACGCGGACATTTTATCAGTCTATTCGACTCACCCACTCATCTCCTGAAATTGCTCGAAGGTCGTCCAGCATCTCAGGGTTTCTGTCCCGGCTTTCTTCTTTCCTCTCACTTTGGTTTTTACCCAGGCAACATAAGTGTTGGGGGGGTATGGACCATTACTGGAAAACACAGGAGAGGGTGAGAGATGGAAGGAGTGGAGGCAAATTAGAGGGTTTGGAGGATGAAACACAACAGAGAGGGGGTTAGATGAAGAACAGAGACTCCGATTATTCTGAGGCTTCATGTCTCTTGAAGACTCTAGTGGTGATATGTCCCTTCTGTCATTGGTGTCTCTGCCCAACCCACAAGGCTGGAGCAAGGTGCCACCCTCACCCAGATGGATTGCCTAGTTATTGGATCTTTCTGCTTTATGGAGAATTCATCACTGTGGACTGACAGTTCTGGTGGGGATGGCTCAGCACCAAGTCCCCGTGTTATTTATATATATATATATATATATATATATATATATACACACATACACTATAGTGTCAAAAGTATTGGGACACCTGCCTTTACACGCACATTAACTTTAATGGCAACCCAGTCTTAGTCCGTAGGGTTCAAAATTGATAGAACACCTTTGGGATGAATTAAAGCGGAGACTGTGGGCCAGGCCTTTTCGTCCACATCAGTCCCTGGCCTCACAAATGTGTTTCTGGAAGAATGGTCAAACATTCCCATAGACACACTCCTAAACCTTGTGGACGGCCTTCCCAGTAGAGTCGAAGCTGCAAAGGGTGGGCTGACTCAATATTGAACCCTAAGCCGACGTAACTCTGAATCTGCGCCGTCGTAAGTTTAAGTGTATTCTCAAACTGAGATACACTTAAACCTAGCTAAGATACGACGGCCTGCGCCGTCGTATCTTAGGGTGCAATATTTAGGCTGGCCGCTAGGTGGCGCTTCCGTTGAGTTCGGCGTAGAATATGTAAATGACTAGATACGCCTATTCACGAACGTACGTGTGCCCGTCGCAGTAAAGATACGCTGTTTACGTAAGGCGTTTTCAGGCGTAAAGTTATTCCATCAAATAGCTGGACTAGTCAACGATAAGTATGGCGGTCGTTCCCGCGTCGAAATTTTAAAATTGTACGTCGTTTGCGTAAGTCGTCCTTGAATGGGGCTGGACGTCATTTACGTTCACGTCGAAACCAATACGTCCTTGCGGCGTACTTTGGAGCAATGAACCCTGGGATGTGTACACGGACGGCGCATGCGCCGTTCGTAAAATACGTCAATCACGTAAGGTCACCCTCCATTACCATAAAACACGCCCCCTCAGCTAAATTTGAATTAGGCGCCATTACGCCCGCCCGATTTACGCTACGCCGCCGTAACTTAGCAGGCAAGTACTTTGTGAATCATGGGCCTGATCCACAAAAGGGATACGACGGCGTAACTGCTGTTACGCCATCGTATCCCTGTTTCTAACTATGGAACTGATCCACAGAATCAGTTTTCCATAGTTAGGCAGAAGATCCGGCATGTGTAAGGGACTTACACTGCCGGATCTTAGGATGCAGTACCGCATCCGCCGCTGGGGGCATTTTGTGTCGAAATGCCGCCTCGGGTATGCAAATTAGCACTTACGGAGATCCACGAAGCTTTTCAGCTTCGTTTTTTCTCCGTAAGTTTTAGTTTGCAATCGTAACTTTAGGGCTGCTTTTACAAGGTGTAAAGTTAGTACACCATGTAAAAGCAGACCCTTCTGTCCAGCGACGCGTTTTTTTTTTTTGTTTTGAATTTTTTTTTCGCGCCGTATCTTTTTTTTTTCCCGACGCAACTTTATTGACCCGTCGCAATCCACAAAGCTCGACGTAACGTAATTTCGCGCTATGCACGTCGGGAAAATGACATCAGGAGCATGCGCAGTACGGCCGGCGCGGGAGCGCGCCTCATTTAAATGGGAATCGCCCCCATTTGAAGAGGAACGCCTTGCGCCGGCGGAATTTAAGTTACACCGCTGCAAATTCCCAGGTAAGTGCTTTGTGGATCGGGCACTAACTTGGGAAATTTGCGGCGGTGTAACTTAAATGGAAAAAGTTAAGTTACGTCGCCTGGCTGAGGATTTGGCCCCATGTACTTGCCTCGCTAACTTACGGTGGCGTAGTGTAAACACGATACACTACTCTGCCGCAACGATACGCCTGCCTACCTGAATCTAGCTATAAGACTGGGATGCCTTTAAAGATCATGTTTTTTATAAAGGCAGGCGTCCCAATACTTTGGACAATATAGTGTAAGTCAGAGTGTCATATTCCAGCAAGCACACAATATCACAGGATTTACTCCTCCTAATAATGCTTGTGACTTCTAATCCCTTCTATACTCTCCATACTCCCTTCCAATGTATCTGTACATCTCTCTGCCTGGAGGGAGAGGAAGAAGGTGATAGAGATAGGGACCGAGCAAGATATAGAGGCCCCAAACATTTACTTTCATGTATATAATGATCCCGTTTTGTTTTTGGCAAATTGCATATGGCAGCTCACCAGTGTCTGGGAGAACTCTCAGGATCCTTCTCCACATTGTGTCTTCCTTTGGGCTTTTTTGTAGCGGAGCTCTTCCTCGTGAATCTGTCCTTGGAGGAAAGGCCAACGCCTGGCTGTCGGAGGGGAAGCTGATCTCCTGATTCACAGATCAGCTTGTCTCCAGGATATAATAAAGCTACATGAAGAGAATGGATTCAGTTCAGTATGGTGCATATGTGATTGCATTGACAGATTCCCCCGTGAACTAACCAACCTGCCAAGATCCCATTCTGGATCCGACTACTCCCCTGTCTGCTGCCTGACATGACCCAAGCCTGAACCTGACTGCCCTCATGCCCGCCACCTGCCTTCTACCCCAGCCTCGACCTAACTACTCTCTTGATTTCTGCCTGCCTTATACCCTAGCCTCGACCTAACTACTCTCTTGCCTGCCATAACCCGCGACTAGATTGACTACTCCGATTGCCGCCTGCCTGGACCTTGATTACTGCCTGCCTTTGACCCCAGTTTTAATTCCTCCCCTTTCTGCCTCCTGCTGTGTCCTCTGCCTGGACGTGACAACTTTCTTGTCTGTCCTCACCCTACTCTCTTGCCTGCTGCCTGAAATGACCCAAGCCTGCACCCGACTGCTCTCATGCCTGCCACCTTGCTTTGACCCCACCTAGACCTAGCTACTCTCTTTATTTATGCCTGCCTTCAACCCCAGCCACAACCTGACTACTCTCTTGATTGCTGCCTGCCTTCAACCCCAGCCTCGACCTAACTACTCTTTTGACTGCTATGACCCGCGCCTGGATTGACAACTCTCCTGATTGCGGCCTGCCTTTAACTCCTGCCTGGACCTCGATTACTGCCTGCCTTTGACCCCAGCCTGGACTTAATTCCTTCCCTTTCTTCCTCATGCCATGTCCTCTGCCTGGACATGACTACTTTCTTGCTTATCACCCTTCTCTCTTGCCTTCTGCCCAGCATGACCCAAGCCTGAACCCGACTGCTCTCATGCCTGCCACCTGCCTTGATCTACTCTCTTGATTTCTGCTTGCCTTCAACCCCAGTCTCTACCTGATGATGCTCTTGATTGCCGCCTGCCTTCAACCCCAGCCTTAACCTGTATACTCCTGCCTGCCATGACCTGAGCCTGGATTTGACTACTCTCTTGAGTACCGCCTGCCTTCAGCTCCTGTCTGGACCTTGATTTCTGCCTGCCTTTGACCCCATCCTGGACTTAATCCCTCCCCTTTCTGCCTTCTTCCATGTTCTGTCCCTGGACACGACTACTTTCTTGCCTGTCATCACCCTAGCCTGGACCTGACTTCGCTCTTGATTGCTGCCTGCCTTTGACCCCGGCCTGGATCGATCTAACATTTCCCATGCTGATATCTACCACCAGTATCAGCATTGTCATGAAGAGGGGGGTCTGTATTCACTGAGAGGAGGACAGTCAGGGTGATTTCAGGAGCATACCTGAGGGTAGAGAGGCAACTCTGGGGTGCACTGGAGTCATGGAGGACACTACGGTCAATGGGCCAGAAATTGTTCCAGGATCAATGGGAGTAAACAATGTCCCATCATTGGTGTCAGTCGGATAAACAGTGCCCCACCATTGGTATCAGTAGGAGGAATAATTCCCCATTGTTGGTGTCAGTGGGAGGAATAGTGCTCCATCATTGGTGTCAGTGGGAGGAATAATTCCCCATCATTGGTGTCAGTGGGAGGAATACCCCAGTGCCCCACCATTGGTATCAGTGGGAGGACTAATGCCCCGTTGTTGGTGTCAGTGGGAGGAGAAATTCCCCTTTTGATTGATATTGGTGGGAAGAATAGTGCCCCATCATTGGTGTCAGTGGGAAGAATAGTGCCCCAGTGTTGATGTCAGTGCAAGAACTAATGCACTATTGTTGATGTCAGTAGGAGGAATAGTGCCCCAAGGGCCAGATAAAGGCAAGCAAAGGGTCACAGTTGGCCCCCGGCCTGCAGTTTGGAGAGCCGCACTCTAGGGTGCACTGGAGCCTCAGGCCACTCTGAAGTGCCTAAAAGGCACAAGATGCTTTGGGGGGTGCACTGGGGTGTTCTTCATGCCCTGGAGACACCCGGTACACTGGAGTCAGGCATGGAGGACACACAGGTAAGAATTACGGTAGGGAAGGTGCTTGGTAGAGGCAAAGTGAAGCTGCACCAACCAAGAAAGCCGTCTCCTGTTTGACTGCCGCACCATCGCTCCAGGTAAAATCCGGAAGTGCCGAGAACTGTGCACCGGAGAAGAGCCCCGGCACTGGACCCCAGAAGAAGTGAGTGTGACTTTTACTGTATCACGGATCAATATCTTTGAATCCCACCTTCCTCCAGCAGCTCCTCTGTAAGGGGAACGTCGTAGGCTTGGCACAGTCTTAGGATCTTATGATATTGTTGTAGGCCCCGCCTTCTGAACTGCTCCACCAGCTCGGCCGACTCCTCCCCCAGCGTAGACGGTAGGGAATGGGCGTCAACAGCGGCGTTGCCCGTTCGCACCAAACGGCACTGATCTAACCAGTCCAAGAGACGTGTGTTGCTCTGGAAGAAGAAGACAATAAAGTGTTAAAGATAAACAAGCAACATTCGATTGTCTATTGGTCTGTTCTTTATCCTGTGATAATCTATTGGGCTCGTCCACGATTTTGAATATCCGTTCTCAAAGTGTATGTATTAGACATGTGCAATTCGTTTTTAGTTTTTGACAAATTTGTTAATTCCGACATTTCTGAATTTCCAAAATTTCGAATTTCCGAATTTTCGAAACGTCATAAAATTCTGAAATTCTGAGTTTCTGAAATCCGAAAAATTCAAATTAGGAAATTCTAAAATTTGAAATTTGAAAATCCGTAAATAAAAATGAAAATCAGAAAATTCTAAAGAATGAAAATCCGAAAATCTAAAATAATAACAACCGTATTTATCGGGGTATACCGCGCGCCGGCGTATAACGCGCACCTCAAGCTTAGAAAGGTAGTTTAACCACTTAAGCCCCGGACCTTTAGGCAGCTAAATGCCCAGGCCAGGTTTTGCGATTCGGCACTGCGTCGCTTTAACAGACGGGGTTGAAGTGGTTTCAATGAAGCCGGTTGCATTTATCCCTGAAGACTGAGGACATCTTGTGGTGAAAAGTGATTACTGCAGGTACAGCAAAGGACCACCCTATGGAAATGTCATCTGCTCACCTTCGCTCTTCTCTTCCTCTCCCGATAGTTCTTCCCGATCTCCTCCATGTCCTCGTAGCTGAGGGGCCGCATTTCATCCAGACTGACAGGAGGAACCTGGAGAAAGCGGGAATCACTGCCCTCACTATGGGCACTGCGGCCCGGCGGGGATCTCGTCTTCGTATCCCCAACGCTGAGCAAGGAGACGGAGAGCGCCGAAGAGGGCCGAGTCCCACCGGAGTCATTTTTCTGGTCACTAGAAGGTCGCAAACACTTCACAGGAGCTGCAAAAAAATGCAAAAATAAAAAAATTATATCATTATCATATAATTATATTATTATATTATTATATTATTATTGTTATTAATATTGTTTAACCACTTAAGACCCGGACCAAAATGCAGCTAAAGGCCCAGGCCCCTTTTTGCGATTCAGCACTGCGTCGCTTTAACTGACAATTGCGCGGTCGTGCGACGTGGCTCCCAAACAAATTGGCGTCCTTTTTTTTCCCACAATTAGAGCTTTCTTTTGGTGGTATTTAATCACCTCTGCGGTTTTTATTTTTTGCGCTATAAACAAAAATAGAGCGTCAATTTTGAAAAAATGCTATATTTTTTACTTTTTGCTATAATAAATATCCCCCAAAAACATATATAAACCATTTTTTTTCCTCAGTTTAGGCCGATACGTATTCTTCTACCTATTTTTGGTAAAAAAAAAATCGCAATAAGCGTTTATCGATTGGTTTGCGCAAAATTTATAGCGTTTGCAAAATAGGGGATAGTTTTATTGCATTTTTATTATTTTTTTTTTTTTACTACTAATGGCGGCGATCAGCGATTTTTTTTCGTGACTGCGACATTATGGCGGACACTTCGGACAATTTTGACAAATTTTTGGGACCGTTGTCATTTTCACAGCAAAAAATGCTATAAAAATGCATTGTTTATTGTGAAAATGACAATTGCAGTTTGGGAGTTAACCACAAGGGGGCGCTAAAGGGGTTATGTGTGACCTCATCTGTGTTTCTAACTGTAGGGGGGTGTGGCTGTAGGTGTGACGTCATCGATTGTGATTCCCTATATAAGGGAACACACGATCGATGCCACCGCCACAGTGAAGAACGGGGAAGCTGTGTTTACACTCAGCTCTCCCCGTTCTTCAGCTCCGGGGACCGATCGCGGGACCCCAGCGGCGATCGGGTTTCCGTGAGTCCCGCGGCCGAGGTCACGGAGCTTCGGACCGGGCCCGCGACCCACGGCTGGGCATTATACAATTACGTACAGGTACGTGATTGTACCCAGCCGTGCCATTCTGCCGACGTATAGCGGCGTTAGGCGGTCCTTAAGTGGTTAAGTATTTATTTATCTTTATTATTATTTTATAAATATTATTATTAATAAAGTATTTCACAAGTGGCGGGAAATGTGGGAATTTTTACCATTTATAAGAGATAAGAGATGACACGACTGTGTGAAATCTTGGAGCGCGTGCAGTTCTCACAATTATCTGATCCGCCCCCTGCTGTAGTCTCTCACCTTGTGACTTGCTACAAAGTTACAATATACAGTCTGATTCAGGGCCGATCCTAGGCAGGATGCATTGCACCCAGGCGCCTGCAAAGATGGGGGCGCCGAACATCTAACAGACTCTCTAACAGAAGCCCCCTCTGTGTCCATCACAGAGGCTCCCCTCCAGGTCCCAATAAAGTACTCTGCTTCTCTTCCTGTATTTTGTTTATTGTTAAGAGATCATGTAAGGATCCCAGGGTAATGAAGACTTTGTGGGAGGAGCATCTCTGTGGTTGAGTCATTGCCATAGAAACATTTCTAAAGGGGAGGAGTAAGTAAGATGACCATGCCCATGTGGGGGGCGCCAGAAATATTTCTTCACCCAGGCGCCTGTGACCCTAGGATCGGCCCTGGTCTGATTACTGGGGGAGGGGAGACTAAGGAAATGCTTCCTCCTGCCTGCAGCAGACCGATTACATCATCTCAGCCTAGAGAAAGTCACTGGGGGACAGGAGACTGAGGAAATGCTTCCTCCTGCCTGCAACAGATTGATGACATTATCTTAGCCTAGAGAAAGTCACTGGGGGAGAGGCGACTGAGAAAATGCTTCAATCTGCCTGCAACAGACTGATGACATCATGTCACCTTGTAAAAAGTGGCTGGGGCACAGGAGACTGAGAAAATGCTTCCCCCTGCCTGCATCAAATTTATTACATCATCCCAGCAGACCGATTACATCATCTCAGCCTAGAGAAAGTCACTGGTGGGGGGACAGGAGACTGAGGAAATGCTTCCTCCTGCCTGCAACAGATTGATGACATTATCTTAGCCTAGAGAAAGTCACTGGGGGAGAGGAGACTGATGAAATTCTTCATCATGCCTGCAGCAGACTAATGACATTATCTTAGCTTAGAGAAAGTCACTGGTGGACAGGAGACTGAGAAAATGCTTCAATCTGCCTGTAGCAGACTGATGGCATCATCTCAGCCTAGAGCCACTGTGGGAGAGGAGACTGAGGAAATGATTAAGCCTGCCTGTAGCAAACTGATGACAACATCTCAGCCTAGAGAAAGTCTCACTGGGGGAGAGGAGACTGAGAAAATGCTTCATCCTGCCTGCAGCTGATTGATGACATTATTGTAGCCTAGAGAAAGTCTCACTGGGGGAGAGGAGACTGAGAAAATGCTTCATCCTGCCTGCAGAAGACTGATGACATATAGGTGGATTCAGAAAGACTTAGGCTGGCGTATCAGTAGATACGCCAGCCTAAGTCTGAATGTGCGCCGGCGCTAATTTAAGCGTATTCTGGTAACCAGATACGCTTATATAAAGGCTCAGATACGAGCGGCGTAAGTGTCCTACACCGTCGTATCCTAAAGTGTAATATTTAGGCTGGCCGCTAGGTGGCGCTTCCGTTGCGGTCGGCGTAGAATATGTAAATCACTCGATACGCCTATTCACGAACGTACGCCCGGCCGACGCAGTACAGATACGCCGTTTCAGTAACGCATTATCAGGCCTAAAGTTATTCCATCAAATAGCTGGAATAGTAATGTTAAAGTATGGCCGCCGTTCCCGCGTCGAAATTCGAAAATTTTACGTCGTTTGCGTAAGTCGTCCGTGAATAGGGATTTACGTCATTTACCTCCACGTCGAAATCAATAGGACCGCGCGGCGTACTTTGCCGCAATGCACACTGGGATATGTAGGCGGACGACGCATGCGTCGTTCGTAAAATACGTCAATCGCGTAAGGTCACCCCCCCATTACCATAAAACACGCCCCCTCAGCTAAATTTGAATTAGGCGCCATTACGCCCGCCCGATTTACGCTACGCCGCCGTAACTTAGCAGGCAAGTACTTTGTGAATACAGAACTCGCCTTGCAAACTTACGGCGGCTTAGTGTAAATGCCATACGCTACGCCGCCGCAACAATGCGCCCGCCATCCTGAATCCAGCTAATAATCTCAGCCTAGGCAAAGTCCCTTGGTTGGAGTTTGAGGGGAAAACTTTCTAAATGATAAAAAGTGGAGCTTTAAAATGTTAAAAAATAAAAATGAAAGGTACTGTTGCTGTGTATTGTTATTTATCGGGAGTTAATAATTAATACAGACGTTTTGGCCCAGATTCAAGAAGCAATTGCGCCCGTGTAACCATAGGTTACACAGCGCAATTGCTTACTTGCTCCGGTGTAACGAGTGCTCCCGATTCAGGAACCTCGTTACAGCCTAAAATCTGCGCGGCATAAGGCTCTTATGCCTCGCAGATTTTAGGCTGCATTCTTGCGTGGGCCGCTAGGGGGCGCTCCCATTGTGATCAGCGTGTAGTATGCAAATTGCATACTACCACTGATTCACAAACTTGCGCGGGCCCTGCGCAAGCCAGGTACGGAGTTTCCGTACGGCAACTTTAGCGTAAGGCTGCCCCTTCTAATAGTAGGGGCAGCCAATGCTAAAGTATAGCCGCCGTCAAATTTCACGGCGTTTGCGTAAGTGATTCGTGAATGGCGCTGGACGCCATTCACGTTCACTTTGAAGCAAATGACGTCCTTGCGACGTCATTTGCCGCAATGCACGTCGGGAAAGTTTCCCGACGGCGCATGCGCTTTACGATCGGCGCGGGAACGCGCCTAATTTAAATGATTCCCGCCCCCGGCGGGATCATTTACATTGCGCGCGCTTACGCCGGGCAAATTTTGCCGGCGCGCCCTCGCAATTTACGGAGCTACTGCTCCGTGAATCGAGGGCAGCGCAAAATATTTGCGTGGGCGCAGGGCAAAATCGTTGCCCTGTGCCTGCGCAAATAAAGCTACTTGAATCTGGGCCTATGTTTTTATGTAAATGATAATATGAGGATCGTCATTCTCCATCAGACCAGCAGGTGTCGCCGTCCCCAATCTGTGCTCATGTTATATAGACTGTACCTCCTGCCCCCAGACTGACAGACACTCCCTTCCGACGTCCTCCCAGGTTCTTCTTCCACCACAGGTTGCGTCCGGCGCAGAGCTCTTTGTAGTTCATACAATTCGGATGTTTGTTCCCGAGGGAGATGACCAAATCATCCAACTGCAAATCACTGATGGGAATATCGGCCTGGAAGAGAAAGGAAGCCGGGAAATAAAGCGCTGGCCGTCTATAGATACGCGACGTGCGATTCCTCGCGTTCCAAATTCAAATTCCGAAAACATTTTCATTATTCGGATGTATCAGAAATTTCCAAATGACAATAGTCATACATTTTTTGCATTTCGCGGTTTTAACGTGTTTTTGATGCGGTTTCGGATGCATTCCAGGTGCTTTTTTTTCTTCTTTTTTTTCTGTTTTTTTCCCCCCAATATACTAGGGTCCAATGCGTTTTTGATGCATTCCAGTGCCCCCCCCCCCTTTTTTTTTTCTCAACCTTTAATAAGGACATATGCGCTTGTGCGTTTTTGATGCAGAAAAAAAAAGCACTCAACTGCATGTGGTGTGAACTGGCCCTGAGAAGGAATAAAAAACGCAACAGTAAGGGCCAGTTCACACCTCATGCAGTTGAGTGCGGTTTTTTTTTCTGCATCAAAAACGCATGGAAAGTAGGTTATATGGTTTTTAACCACTTAACCCCCGGACCATATTGCTGGTCAAAGACCAGAGCACTTTTTGCGATTCGGCACTGCGTCGCTTTAACTGAAAATTGCGCGGTCGTGCGACGTGGCTCCCAAACAAAATTGGTGTCCCTTTTTCCCCACAAATAGAGCTTTCTTTTGGTGGTATTTGATCACCTCTGCAGTTTTTAGTTTTTGCGCTATAAACAAAAATAGAGCGACAATTTTGAAAAAAATTTATATTTTTTACTTTTTGCTATAATAAATATCCCTCAAAAATAAATAAAAAAAATTTTTTTTCCCTCAGTTTAGGCCGATACGTATTCTGCTACATATTTTTCGTTAAAAAAAAATCGCAATAAGCGTTTATTGATTGGTTTGCGCAAAAGTTATAGCGTTTACAAAATAGGGGGTATTTTTATGGCATTTTTATTAATATTTTTTTATTACTAGTAATGATGGCGATCAGTGATTTTTTTTGGTACTGCGACATTATGGCGGACACTTCGGACACTTTTGACACATTTTTGGGACCATTGTCATTTTTATAGAGATCGGTGCTATAAAAATGCATTGGATTACTATAAAAATGCCACTGGCAGGGAAGGAGTTAACACTAGGGGGCGGGGAAGGGGTTAAGTATGTTCCCTGGGTGTGTTCTAACTGTAGGGGGGGTGGCCTCACTAGGGGGAAATCACTGATCTTCTGTTCATACATTGTATCAACAGAAGATCAGCATTTCTCCCCCTGACAGGACCGGGAGATGTGTGTTTACACCCACAGCTCCCGGTCCTCGCTCTGTAACGAGCGATCGCGTGTGCCCAGCGGCGATCGTGCCTGCGGGGCACGCGCACTGGAGTCGGGGGAGAGCAGGGGGCCCTAGTGGCCTGCGCGAGAGCCGACGTATAGCTATTGGCTCTAGCGCAGGGGAGCCGACCTGCCACCGTAAAACAACGGCGGCTGGTCGGCATAGTTCCAGAGCTTTCCAGTTCCAGAAAAAAAAAAGTAGAACATGCTGCATTTTTCCTGCACTGGAACGCTGTAAAACACATCAAAAACGCACTGGACCCAAGTACATAAAAAAGAAGCACCTGGAATGCAGTAAAACGCATCAAAAACACACTGGACCCTAGTACATTGCAAAAGATAAATAAAAAAACAGAAAAAAAAGAAGAAAAAAAAGCACCTGGAATGCATCCGGAATCGCATCGAAAAAGCATAAAAAAACACACTAGACCCAAGTACATTGGGGGAATAAATAAAGGAAAAAAAGCACCTGGAATGCATCCGGACTGCATCAAAAACGCACTGGACCCTAGTACATGGGGGGGGGGGGAACAAAAAAAACTGAAGAAAAAAAAGCACATGTTTTGCACCCGGAACCACATCAAAAACACACTGGACCCTAGTACACTGGGGGGAAAAAAAAGAAAAAAATAACCTGGAATGCATCCGGAATCGCATCGAAAAAGCATAAAAACGCACTGGACCCTAGTTCATTGGGGAAAAAAATAAAGGAAAAAAAGCACCTGGAATGCATCCGGAATCGTATCAAAAACACACTGGACCCTAGTACATGGGGGGGGGGGGGAGAAAAAGAACCTGGAATGCATCCGGAATCGCATCGAAAAAGCATAAAAAAAACACACTGGACCCAAGTACATGGGGGGGGGGGGGAGCGCCTGGAATGCATCCGGAACCGCATCAAAAACACACTGGACCCTAGTACATTGAAAAAGATAAATAAAAAAAAAAAAGGAAAAAAAAAGCACCTGGAATGCATCCGGAATCGCATCGCAAAAGCATAAAAAACGCACTGGACCCTAGTACATTGGGGGAAAAAAAGAACCTGGAATGCATCCGGAACTGCATCAAAAACGCACTGGACCCTAGTACATTGGGGGGAAAAAACAAACAAACAAAAAAACAGAAGAAAAAAAGCACCTGGAATGCTTCCGGAACGCATGAAAAACACATTAAAAACGTGCATGCAAAAAATGCACAAAGAACAGGTCTGGAGTGCGTTTTTGTGGTGTGACCCCAGCCCTAAGGGCCGGTTCGCACCAAAGAAACGCAGTCCAGATGCATGCGAGTTTTTGATGCGTTCCAGTGCTTCCTCCCCTCCCCTCTTTTATTTTTTAACCTTAAAGGGCCAGTTCACACCACATGCAGTACAGTGCGTTTTTGTTCTGCATCAAAAATGCATGGAAAGTCGGTTATATGGTTTCCAATGGCACAGTTCACACCAGTGCTGTCTGTTCCAGAAAAAAATATATATTTTTCTTACAATGAAACGCATCAAAAACGCACTGCACCCTAGTATAGTGGGGGGAGGGGGACAGGAAAAAAAAGAAAAAAGCACCTGGAATGCATTCGGAAATGCATCAAAAACGCACCGGAACGCATCAAAAACACGTTAAAAAAACGTGCATGCAGAAATGGATCTGGAGTGCGTTTTTGTGCCGTGAACCAGCCCTCAATAAGGACATGTGTGTTCCAAGTGCGTTTTTGATGCGTTTTACAGCGTTCCAATCACAATCCAGTGCATAGAACTTGCTTTCCAATGCGTTTTTTTTGATGCAGAAATATAGAAATGTGGTGCGGACTGGGGGGGAGGGGGGGGTTGTCACCTCTTTCCGGACGGACTTCAGATCCTTGCTGGAGATCTCTTTCCTCTTCCTCTTGTCCGTTTGGTTGTAAAGGTCGACGAGTCGGAGGCGGCGCTGATGGAGATACGAGTCCAGGATGGCCAGAGCCTCGGGGGCGGGTTGTTGGATGGAGGGCGTGACCGCACTGCGCTGCGAGCTCCTCCTCGGGACGCTTCGCTCCGCCTCCTGCAACATCCAAACAAAGAGTTATACACAAGTAATGGTGGGACCTGGGGAGGCGAAGGTTTCTAAAAGGAAGGAATCTGATTGGCTGCTGTGAGCAACACAGAATTATCATTTTTTTCTTTCATTTACTTTACAGAGCAGATCTAGGAAATCAAATAACAATCATCTACTTTTTCTTTACATGTGAAAATCTGTTTATTTTTTTGTAGAAATGTAGTTAGAACCCCCCAAACATTTTATACATATATTTATTTTTTAACCACTTCAGCCCCGGGAAGGATTTACCCCCCCCTTTAATGACCAGGCCACTTTTTGCGATACGGCACTGTGTTACTTTAACCACTTAAGACTCGGACCTTTAGGCAGCTAAAGGACCCGGCCAGGTTTTGCGATTCGGCACTGCGTCGCTTTAACAGACAATTGCGCGGTCGTGCGACGTGGCTCCCAAACAAAATTGGCGTCCTTTTTTTTCCCACAAATAGAGCTTTCTTTTGGTGGTATTTGATCACCTCTGCGGTTTTTATTTTTTTTATAAACAAAAATAGAGCGACAATTTTGAAAAAAATTCTATATTTTTTACTTTTTGCTATAATAAATATCCCCCAAAAACATATATAAAACATTTTTTTTTCCTCAGTTTAGGCCGATACGTATTCTTCTACCTATTTTTGGTAAAAAAAAAATCGCAATAAGCGTTTATCGGTTGGTTTGCGCAAAATTTATAGCGTTTGCAAAATAGGGGATAGTTTTATTGCATTTTTATAAAAAAAAAATTTTTTTACTACTGCCGATTTTTTTCAAGACTGCGACATTATGGCGGACACTTCGGACAATTTTGACACATTTTTGGGACCACTGTCATTTTCACAGCAAAAAATGCATTTAAAATGCATTGTTTACTGTGAAAATGACAATTGCAGTTTGAGTTAACCACAAGGGGGCGCTGATGGGGTTATGTGTGACCTCATCTGTGTTTCTAACTGTAGGGGGGTGTGGCTGTAGGTGTGATGTCATCGATTGTGTTTCCCTATAAAAGGGAACACACGATCAGTGCTGCCGCCACAGTGAAGAACGGGGAAGCCGTGTTTACACACACCTCTCCCCGTTCTTCAGCTCCGGGGACCGATTGCGGGACTCCATCGGCGATCGGGTCCGCGGTCACGGAACTTTGGACCGGGTCGCGGGCGCGCGCCCACGACCCCGCGGCTGGGCGTAAAGAGCCACGTACATGTACGTAGATGTGCCCAGCCGTGCCATTCTGCCGACGTATATCGGCGTGAAGGGGTCCTTAAGTGGTTAACTGACAATTGCGCAGTTGTTGGACGCTGTGCCCAAATACAATTGATGTCCTTTTTTTTCCCCACAAATAGAGCTTTCTTTTGGTGGTATTTGATCACCTCGGCGGTTTTATTTTTTGCGCTATAAACAAAAATAGAGCGACAATTTATTAAAAAAAAAAATCGGAACCTCGGCCTGCGAGTGACAAGCGTTTCGCAATACGAGCTATTTAAAAAAAAAAAAAACCTGACTCGATTTATGAGCGCTGTCTCGCAAGACAAGCAGGATTCAAGCAGTTGGGGGTGCAGTACCGCATTTGGCCAGAGGAGCGGGGGCGCCGGTGATGCCCCGAGACACTCAGAGATGCTTGGAGAGACTTGGGGACGCTCGGAGACCGAGCGTCTCTGAGTGTCTCCGGTGCCCCCCGCACCTCTGGCCACATGCGGTATTGCATACACTGCCGCCATGACCCGCTGCCCCACCGAGACAGGGTAAGTGGCGGGCGGGGGATGCACACTGGCAACATTTGATGGGCACAGTAGCTGCAATTGATGGGCACACTGGCAGCAATTGAAGGGAAGAGTGGCAGCGTTTGATGGCACAGTGGCGGCAATTTATGGGTGCAGTGGCTGCATTTGATGGACACAGTGGCTGCATTTGATGGGCAGGAAATAAGATAATAAAAACTTACACAGCTGGCTGTATCCCGATTGGTCTGCTGCGACATCCGACTTTGTAAACGCCTCTCGGCCATTTTATCTTGCACCCGTGTCTCTAACGCGGTCAGGTTTGGTTTTCCTTGCAGCCATTTCTCTAGATCCCCCATACTGTCCAGCTGAGCCCTTAGGTTCTTTCTTTCTAATATCCAGTTGGAAATGTTCTGCTCATCCATCTTGGTCCCCAGGATATGCCCATCTCTCTTGTGCCTCAGGATCTGCCCATCCACGTTGGTCCCCAGGATCTGCCCATGCACCTTGGTCCCCAGGATCTGCCCATCCACGTTGGTCCCCAGAATCTGCCCATCCACCTTGGTCCCCAGGATCTGCCCATCCACCTTGTGCCCCAGGATCTGCCCACCCACCTTGTTCCCCAGGATCTGCCCATCCACCTTATGCCCCAGGATCTGCCCATCCACCTTGGTCCCCAGGATCTGCCCATCCAACTTGTGCCCCAGGATCTTCTCATCCACCTTAGTCCCCAGGATCTGCCCATCCACCTTGGTCCCCAGAATCTGCCCATCCACCTTGGTCCCCAGAATCTGCCCATCCACCTTGGTCCCCAGGATCTGCCCATCCAACTTGTGCCTCAGGATCTGCCCATCCACCTTGGTCCCCAGGATCTGCCCATCCAACTTGTGCCTCAGGATCTGCCCATCCATCTTGGTCCCCAGGATCTGCCCATCCAACTTGTGCCTCAGGATCTGCCCATCCACCTTGGTCCCCAGGATCTGCCCATCCACCTTGGTCCCCAGGATCTGCCCATCCACCTTGGTCCCCAGGATCTGCCCACCGACCTTGTTCCCCAGGATCTGCCCATCCACCTTGTGCCCCAGGATCTTCTCATCCACCTTGGTCCCCAGGATCTGCCCATCCACCTTGGTCCCCAGGATCTGCCCATCCACCTTGGTCCCCAGGATCTGCCCATCCACCTTGGTCCCCAGGATCTGCCCACCCACCTTGTTCCCCAGGATCTTCCCATCCACCTTGGTCCCCAGGATCTTCTCATCCACCTTGGTCCCCAGGATCTGCCCATCCACCTTGGTCCCCAGGATCTTCTCATCCACCTTGGTCCCCAGGATCTGCCCATCCACCTTGGTCCCCAGGATCTTCTCATCCACCTTGGTCCCCAGGATCTGCCCATCCACCTTGGTCCCCAGGATCTTCTCATCCACCTTGGTCCCCAGGATCTGCCCATCCACCTTGGTCCTCAGGATCTTCTCATCCACCTTGGTCCCCAGGATCTGCCCATCCACCTTGGTCCCCAGGATCTTCTCATCCACCTTGGTCCCCAGGATCTGCCCATCCACCTTGGTCCGCAGGATCTTCTCATCCCCTGGTTTAGCGCCAACTCTGGAAGCTTCCATTGGCTTTCCTGTAAGATTCAATGGGTCAGACTCCACTTTCTGCATTGGAGGGGCAATGATGCGCCGCGTCCTTGACTTCGGTGGTCCAAAAGTTCTGCAAGCCACCTTGAAGAAGAGTGTCTGGGAGAGATCCCGCTGCTTGTACTTCTTGATGTCATCGTCGGAGGATTGGAGGACGTCCTGGAAGTTCACTTCTTTAGCCATGGCTACATTTAATATTGGTGGGGCACAGAAATTAAGAGGTTGCAAGACTCCTCGTGGGCAGGGCTAAAGGTGGGGATACAGTAGCAGCATGACCTCTGGTGGCTGCAAGAGAAAGAGTTTAGACTTAAAGGACCACTAAATCTCAAACCATTTAAATTTGGTTCTTAAACAAGAATCCCAAGTGTGGATATTTTTACATAGTTATATTGATCCAAGCTCGACTAATATAACTATGTATATATCATACCTGCGGGATCCCAGAGGAAGCTGGCTGTAGTAGGCACTGATACGACAGTGATTGCCTCTAGATTCCGGGTCCTGTGCCAAGTGGCTGCCCCAGGGCCGCTGATAGGGGGGGACCACCAGTCCTCCTGTAGGGGGCCCGGGCACACAGTGTGTCCACTAAGAATGATTTTAGTATATTTATTGTGAAAATGTTGTTTTGATATATTTAAGGAGGGGGGGGGGGGCTGCCAGGTAGGCTGTATGGGGCCCCGTGATTTCTAACAGCAGCCCTGCTGCTTTCTGAACACAGAGGATCCCTTGCTCGGCACGGGCACCATTCAAAGAATGCTTTCCATTTTCTGAATGTATGTAAAGTGTTCTCTGATTGGATGAGAAATTACAGGACCTAAAGAATCTGCTACTGAGGGCTGGATACCACAGCGTACCTTCAGAGGTCTAGTGGAGTCCAGGCCTCGATGGGTTATAGTGGGTGGTCATAAATAATGTTATGGCTGATCTGTCTGTGTGTATACAAAGCAGTGTTGCCAACCGTCCGTAAAAATACGGACAGTTTGTAAAAACGGGCACTCCCCCCCCCCCCCCCACATTCGTAAATGTCCGTGGTTGCGGGAATGTGCCAGTAAAAATAGCCGAGATCGGTTCGGCTTGGAACTGCGCATGGAGATCGCAGGGGGAGATTGGAGGCAGGGGGAGATTGGAGGCAGGGAGAGATTGTGGCACTGCAGAGAGGGTGAAGGCAGGGGTTGTTGGTAGCAGGGGGTGATGTGACTAAATAATTTGCCTTTATTATATCGAAAATAACAAAAATATGTTTTTTTTACCTTAATATCTACCTTAACCACTTAAGCCCCGGACCAAAATGCAGGTAAAGGACCCGGACAGTTTTTTGCGATTCGGCACTGCGTCGATTTAACTGACAATTGCGCGGTCGTGCGACGTGGCTCCCAAACAAAATTGGCGTCCTTTTTTTCACACAAATAGAGGTTTCTTTTGGTGGTATTTGATCACCTCTGCGGTTTTTATTTTTTGCTCTATAAACAAAAATAGAGCGACAATTTTGAAAAAAATTCAATATTTTTTCCTTTTTGCTATAATAAATATCCCCCAAAAATATATATAAAAAAACGTTTTTTTTTCCTCAGTTTAGTCCGATACGTATTCTTCTACATATTTTTCGTAAAGAAAAAAAAAATCGCAATAAGCGTTTATCGATTGGTTTTGCGCAAAATTTATAGCGTTTACAAAATAGGGGATAGTTGTATTGCATTTTTATTAATATTTTTTTTTTTTACTACTAATGGCGGCGATCAGCGTTTTTTTCCGTGACCGCGACATTATGGCGGACACATCGGACAATTTTGACACATTTTTGGGACCATTGTCATTTTATCAGCAAAAAATGCATTTAAAATGCATTGTTTACTGTGAAAATGACAAATGCAGTTTGGGAGTTAACCACTAGGGGGCGCTGAAGGGGTTAAGTGTGACCTCATGTGTGTTTCTAACTGTAGAGGGGCGGGGCTGGACGTGTGACGTCATTGATCGTGCTTCCCTATATCAGGGAACAGACGATCAATGACGGCGCCACAGTGAAGAACGGGGGAAGCTGTGTTTACACACAGCTCTCCCCGTTCTTCAGCTCCTGTGACCGATTGTGGGACTCCAGCGGAGATCGGGTCCCGCGGTCACGGAGCTTCGGACCGGGTCGCGGGCGCGCGCCCGCGACCCACGGCTAGGCACTTAAAGAGGACGTACAGGTACGTGCTTGTGCCCAGCCGTGCCATTCTGCCGACGTATATATGTGCAGGAGGCGGTCCTTAAGTGGTTAAATCACATTGCTATTTGCCTAGCGTACTTGTTTGTAGCCTTAAATACTGAAAATTGCACCTAAAAATGTAATTTAGTAACTTTTGTGAAATGCCAGGAAAATTTTTGCTGCGCCAGTAAATTTTCGGGTGTCGTGCCAGTAAATTTCAATCTGGTAGGTTGGCAACACTGATACAATGTAACGTTTTACTTCAAATAGAGATATCATTAAACAGGAACACTGTGCACATGCCATCCAACTTCTATGAATAAAACAAACATTTTATCTGTATACATTCAAAACAATAAAAAAAAAAAAAAAACCACAGATGACATCACACTGATAAACTCCGCCTATTTATAATGAATTATATCAGAAGAATTAATGATCTTTTCAGGAAGGATCTCACACATACCTGCGCTGTCCGTGCCATTCACTCCCTAAACTCTGCAGGCTTCTTGTTGTCTGGTAACCAAGGTGACAGCCCCGCCCACACAGCACTGATTGGATGAGGCTTACGTCCACATTTATCTCAAACGCTTCCACCCTCCACCTCCAATTACCCAGAGACTCACACAAAAAAAAACAAAAAAAAACACAACATTGCTTTGACTGGCTCAGGAACAGGAATAAAAAAATAAATAAAACGTTACATTACATTTTTTTAATATCATTTTTAAAGGGTAACTCCACTTTTGTGGGGAAAAAAACTCAAGGAAAAAAATAATAAAAAACTTGCATATGCAATTGTGACACAAGTCATATTGTAATTAATGTGAATGTATAATAAATATATAAAGTGCATTTCCACCCATGTGACAACGCTTGAGTGTAAAGAGCCAATTGAGCGGATGGGGGAGATCACTGCTCTCCAGTGGTGGCTGGTACTGTATCATCCGATCGTGCTCCCAGCACCGGCTCCTGCTCGTCTGATCGTGCTCTCCGCACCGGCTCCTGCTCGTCTGATCGTGCTCCCCGCACCGGCTCCTGCTCGTCTGATCGTGCTCCCCGCACCGGCTCCTGCTCGTCTGATCGTGCTCCCCGCACCGGCTCCTGCTCGTCTGATCGTGCTCCCCGCACCGGCTCCTGCTCGTCTGATCGTGCTCCCCGCACCGGCTCCTGCTCGTCTGATCATGCTCCCCGCCTCCTGCTCGTCTGATCGTGCTCCCCGCACCGACTCCTGCTCGTTTGATCGTGCTCCCCGCACCGACTCCTGCTCGTTTGATCGTGCTCCCCGCACCGGCTCCTGCTCGTCTGATCGTGCTCCCCGCACCGGCTCCTGCTCGTCTGATCGTGCTCCCCGCACCAACTTCTGCTCGTCTGATCGTGCTCCCCGCACCGGCTCCTGCTCGTCTGATCGTGCTCCCCGCACCGGCTCCTGCTCGTCTGATCGTGCTCCCCGCACCGGCTCCTGCTCGTCTGATCGTGCTCCCTGCACCGGCTCCTGCTCCCCACACCGGCTTCTGCTCGTCTGATCGTGCTCCCCGCACCGACTCCTGCTCGTTTGATCGTGCTCCCTGCACCGACTCCTGCTCGTTTGATCGTGCTCCCCGCACCAGCTCCTGCTCGTCTGATCGTGCTCCCCGCACCAACTTCTGCTCGTCTGATCGTGCTCCCCGCACCGACTCCTGCTCGTTTGATCGTGCTCCCCGCACCAGCTTCTGCTCGTCTGATAGTGCTCCCCGCACCAACTTCTGCTCGTCTGATCGTGCTCCCCGCACCGGCTACTGCTCGTCTGATCGTGCTCCCCGCACCGGCTACTGCTCGTCTGATCGTGCTCCCCGCACCGGCTACTGCTCGTCTGATCGTGCTCCCCGCACCGGCTCCTGCTCGTCTGATCGTGCTCCCCGCACCGGCTCCTGCTCGTCTGATCGTGCTCCCCGCACCGACTCCTGCTCGTTTGATCGTGCTCCCCGCACCGACGCCTGCTCGTTTGATCGTGCTCCCCGCACCAGCTCCTGCTCGTCTGATCGTGCTCCCCGCACCAACTTCTGCTCGTCTGATCGTGCTCCCCGCACCGGCTCCTGCTCGTTCTCCCCGCACCAGCTCCTGCTCGTCTGATCGTGCTCCCCGCACCAACTTCTGCTCGTCTGATCGTGCTCCCCGCACCGGCTCCTGCTCGTGCTCCCCGCACCGGCTCCTGCTCGTCTGATCGTGCTCCCCGCACCGGCTCCTGCTCGTCTGATCGTGCTCCCCGCACCAGCTCCTGCTCGTCTGATCGTGCTCCCCGCACCGGCTCCTGCTCGTCTGATCGTGCTCCCCAGACCAGCTTCTGCTCGTCTGATCGTGCTCCCCGCACCGACTCCTGCTCGTCTGATCGTGCTCCCCGCACCGACTCCTGCTCATCTGATCGTGCTCCCCGCACCAGCTCCTGCTCGTCTGATCGTGCTCCCCGCACCAGCTCCTGCTCGTCTGATCGTGCTCCCCGCACCGGCTCCTGCTCGTCTGATCGTGCTCCCCGCACCAGCTCCTGCTCGTCTGATCGTGCTCCCCGCACCAGCTCCTGCTCGTCTGATCGTGCTCCCCGCACCAGCTCCTGCTCGTCTGATCGTGCTCCCCGCACCAGCTCCTGCTCGTCTGATTGTGCTCCCCGCACCGGCTCCTGCTCATCCGATCGTGCTCCCCGCACCAACTTCTGCTCGTCTGATCGTGCTCCCCGCACTGGCTCCTGCTCGTCTGATCGTGCTCCCCGCACCGGCTCCTGCTCGTCTGATCGTGCTCCCCGCACCGGCTCCTGCTCGTCTGATCGTGCTCCCCGCACCGGCTCCTGCTCGTCTGATCGTGCTCCCTGCACCGGCTTCTGCTCGTCTGATCGTGCTCCCCGCACCGACTCCTGCTCGTTTGATCGTGCTCCCCGCACCGACTCCTGCTCGTTTGATCGTGCTCCCCGCACCGACTCCTGCTTGTTTGATCATGCTCCCCGCACCGACTCCTGCTCATCTGATCGTGCTCCCCGCACCAGCTCCTGCTCGTCTGATCGTGCTCCCCGCACCAGCTCCTGCTCGTCTGATCGTGCTCCCTGCACCAGCTCCTGCTCGTCTGATCGTGCTCCCCGCACCAGCTCCTGCTCGTCTGATCGTGCTCCCCGCACCAGCTCCTGCTCGTCTGATTGTGCTCCCCGCACCGGCTCCTGCTCATCCGATCGTGCTCCCCGCACCAACTTCTGCTCGTCTGATCGTGCTCCCCGCACCGGCTCCTGCTCATCCGATCGTGCTCCCCGCACCAACTTCTGCTCGTCTGATCGTGCTCCCAGCACCGGCTCCTGCTCGTCTGATCGTGCTCTCCGCACCGGCTCCTGCTCGTCTGATCGTGCTCCCCGCACCGGCTCCTGCTCGTCTGATCGTGCTCCCCGCACCGGCTCCTGCTCGTCTGATCGTGCTCCCCGCACCGGCTCCTGCTCGTCTGATCGTGCTCCCCGCACCGGCTCCTGCTCGTCTGATCGTGCTCCCCGCACCGGCTCCTGCTCGTCTGATCATGCTCCCCGCCTCCTGCTCGTCTGATCGTGCTCCCCGCACCGACTCCTGCTCGTTTGATCGTGCTCCCCGCACCGACTCCTGCTCGTTTGATCGTGCTCCCCGCACCGGCTCCTGCTCGTCTGATCGTGCTCCCCGCACCGGCTCCTGCTCGTCTGATCGTGCTCCCCGCACCAACTTCTGCTCGTCTGATCGTGCTCCCCGCACCGGCTCCTGCTCGTCTGATCGTGCTCCCCGCACCGGCTCCTGCTCGTCTGATCGTGCTCCCCGCACCGGCTCCTGCTCGTCTGATCGTGCTCCCTTCACCGGCTCCTGCTCCCCACACCGGCTTCTGCTCGTCTGATCGTGCTCCCCGCACCGGCTCCTGCTCGTTTGATCGTGCTCCCTGCACCGACTCCTGCTCGTTTGATCGTGCTCCCCGCACCAGCTCCTGCTCGTCTGATCGTGCTCCCCGCACCAACTTCTGCTCGTCTGATCGTGCTCCCCGCACCGACTCCTGCTCGTTTGATCGTGCTCCCCGCACCAGCTTCTGCTCGTCTGATAGTGCTCCCCGCACCAACTTCTGCTCGTCTGATCGTGCTCCCCGCACCGGCTACTGCTCGTCTGATCGTGCTCCCCGCACCGGCTACTGCTCGTCTGATCGTGCTCCCCGCACCGGCTACTGCTCGTCTGATCGTGCTCCCCGCACCGGCTACTGCTCGTCTGATCGTGCTCCCCGCACCGGCTCCTGCTCGTCTGATCGTGCTCCCCGCACCGACTCCTGCTCGTTTGATCGTGCTCCCCGCACCGCCGCCTGCTCGTTTGATCGTGCTCCCCGCACCAGCTCCTGCTCGTCTGATCGTGCTCCCCGCACCAACTTCTGCTCGTCTGATCGTGCTCCCCGCACCGGCTCCTGCTCGTTCTCCCCGCACCAGCTCCTGCTCGTCTGATCGTGCTCCCCGCACCAACTTCTGCTCGTCTGATCGTGCTCCCCGCACCGGCTCCTGCTCGTGTGCCCCTCACCGGCGCACGCTCGTCTGATCGTGCTCCCCGGACCGGCTCCTGCTCGTCTGATTGTGCTCCCCGCACCAGCTCCTGCTCGTCTGATCGTGCTCCCCGCACCGGCTCCTGCTCGTCTGATCGTGCTCCCCAGACCAGCTTCTGCTCGTCTGATCGTGCTCCCCGCACCGACTCCTGCTCGTCTGATCGTGCTCCCCGCACCGACTCCTGCTCATCTGATCGTGCTCCCCGCACCGACTCCTGCTCATCTGATCGTGCTCCCCGCACCAGCTCCTGCTCGTCTGATCGTGCTCCCCGCACCAGCTCCTGCTCGTCTGATCGTGCTCCCCAGACCAGCTTCTGCTCGTCTGATCGTGCTCCCCGCACCGACTCCTGCTCGTCTGATCGTGCTCCCCGCACCGACTCCTGCTCGTCTGATCGTGCTCCCCGCACCAGCTCCTGCTCGTCTGATCGTGCTCCCCGCACCGGCTCCTGCTCGTCTGATCGTGCTCCCCGCACCGGCTCCTGCTCGTCTGATCGTGCTCCCCGCACCAGCTCCTGCTCGTCTGATCGTGCTCCCCGCACCAGCTCCTGCTCGTCTGATCGTGCTCCCCGCACCAGCTCCTGCTCGTCTGATTGTGCTCCCCGCACCGGCTCCTGCTCATCCGATCGTGCTCCCCGCACCAACTTCTGCTCGTCTGATCGTGCTCCCCGCACCGGCTCCTGCTCGTCTGATCGTGCTCCCCGCACCGGCTCCTGCTCGTCTGATCGTGCTCCCCGCACCGGCTCCTGCTCGTCTGATCGTGCTCCCCGCACCGGCTCCTGCTCGTTCTCCCCGCACCAGCTCCTGCTCGTCTGATCGTGCTCCCCGCACCAACTTCTGCTCGTCTGATCGTGCTCCCCGCACCGGCTCCTGCTCGTGCTCCCCGCACCGGCTCCTGCTCGTCTGATCGTGCTCCCCGCACCGGCTCCTGCTCGTCTGATCGTGCTCCCCGCACCAGCTCCTGCTCGTCTGATCGTGCTCCCCGCACCGGCTCCTGCTCGTCTGATCGTGCTCCCCAGACCAGCTTCTGCTCGTCTGATCGTGCTCCCCGCACCGCCTCCTGCTCGTCTGATCGTGCTCCCCGCACCGACTCCTGCTCATCTGATCGTGCTCCCCGCACCAGCTCCTGCTCGTCTGATCGTGCTCCCCGCACCAGCTCCTGCTCGTCTGATCGTGCTCCCCAGACCAGCTTCTGCTCGTCTGATCGTGCTCCCCGCACCGACTCCTGCTCGTCTGATCGTGCTCCCCGCACCGACTCCTGCTCATCTGATCGTGCTCCCCGCACCAGCTCCTGCTCGTCTGATCGTGCTCCCCGCACCAGCTCCTGCTCGTCTGATCGTGCTCCCCGCACCAGCTCCTGCTCGTCTGATCGTGCTCCCCGCACCAGCTCCTGCTCGTCTGATCGTGCTCCCCGCACCAGCTCCTGCTCGTCTGATCGTGCTCCCCGCACCAGCTCCTGCTCGTCTGATTGTGCTCCCCGCACCGGCTCCTGCTCATCCGATCGTGCTCCCCGCACCAACTTCTGCTCGTCTGATCGTGCTCCCCGCACTGGCTCCTGCTCGTCTGATCGTGCTCCCCGCACCGGCTCCTGCTCGTCTGATCGTGCTCCCCGCACCGGCTCCTGCTCGTCTGATCGTGCTCCCCGCACCGGCTCCTGCTCGTTCTCCCCGCACCAGCTCCTGCTCGTCTGATCGTGCTCCCCGCACCAACTTCTGCTCGTCTGATCGTGCTCCCCGCACCGGCTCCTGCTCGTGCTCCCCGCACCGGCTCCTGCTCGTCTGATCGTGCTCCCCGCACCGGCTCCTGCTCGTCTGATTGTGCTCCCCGCACCAGCTCCTGCTCGTCTGATCGTGCTCCCCGCACCGGCTCCTGCTCGTCTGATCGTGCTCCCCAGACCAGCTTCTGCTCGTCTGATCGTGCTCCCCGCACCGCCTCCTGCTCGTCTGATCGTGCTCCCCGCACCGGCTCCTGCTCGTCTGATCGTGCTCCCCGCACCAGCTCCTGCTCGTCTGATCGTGCTCCCCGCACCAGCTCCTGCTCGTCTGATCGTGCTCCCCAGACCAGCTTCTGCTCGTCTGATCGTGCTCCCCGCACCGACTCCTGCTCGTCTGATCGTGCTCCCCGCACCGACTCCTGCTCATCTGATCGTGCTCCCCGCACCAGCTCCTGCTCGTCTGATCGTGCTCCCCGCACCAGCTCCTGCTCGTCTGATCGTGCTCCCCGCACCAGCTCCTGCTCGTCTGATCGTGCTCCCCGCACCAGCTCCTGCTCGTCTGATCGTGCTCCCCAGACCAGCTTCTGCTCGTCTGATCGTGCTCCCCGCACCGACTCCTGCTCGTCTGATCGTGCTCCCCGCACCGGCTCCTGCTCATCTGATCGTGCTCCCCGCACCAGCTCCTGCTCGTCTGATCGTGCTCCCCGCACCAGCTCCTGCTCGTCTGATCGTGCTCCCCAGACCAGCTTCTGCTCGTCTGATCGTGCTCCCCGCACCGACTCCTGCTCGTCTGATCGTGCTCCCCGCACCGACTCCTGCTCATCTGATCGTGCTCCCCGCACCAGCTCCTGCTCGTCTGATCGTGCTCCCCGCACCAGCTCCTGCTCGTCTGATCGTGCTCCCCGCACCAGCTCCTGCTCGTCTGATCGTGCTCCCCGCACCAGCTCCTGGTCGTCTGATCGTGCTCCCCGCACCGACTCCTGCTCATCTGATCGTGCTCCCCGCACCAGCTCCTGCTCGTCTGATCGTGCTCCCCGCACCAGCTCCTGCTCGTCTGATCGTGCTCCCCAGACCAGCTTCTGCTCGTCTGATCGTGCTCCCCGCACCGACTCCTGCTCGTCTGATCGTGCTCCCCGCACCGACTCCTGCTCATCTGATCGTGCTCCCCGCACCAGCTCCTGCTCGTCTGATCGTGCTCCCCGCACCAGCTCCTGCTCGTCTGATCGTGCTCCCCGCACCAGCTCCTGCTCGTCTGATCGTGCTCCCCGCACCAGCTCCTGCTCGTCTGATCGTGCTCCCCGCACCGGCTCCTGCTCGTCTGATCGTGCTCCCCGCACCAGCTCCTGCTCGTCTGATTGTGCTCCCCGCACCGGCTCCTGCTCATCCGATCGTGCTCCCCGCACCAACTTCTGCTCGTCTGATCGTGCTCCCCGCACTGGCTCCTGCTCGTCTGATCGTGCTCCCCGCACCGGCTCCTGCTCGTCTGATCGTGCTCCCCGCACCGGCTCCTGCTCGTCTGATCGTGCTCCCCGCACCGGCTCCTGCTCGTCTGATCGTGCTCCCCGCACCGGCTTCTGCTCGTCTGATCGTGCTCCCCGCACCGACTCCTGCTCGTTTGATCGTGCTCCCCGCACCGACTCCTGCTCGTTTGATCGTGCTCCCCGCACCGACTCCTGCTTGTTTGATCATGCTCCCCGCACCGACTCCTGCTCATCTGATCGTGCTCCCCGCACCAGCTCCTGCTCGTCTGATCGTGCTCCCCGCACCAGCTCCTGCTCGTCTGATCGTGCTCCCCGCACCAGCTCCTGCTCGTCTGATCGTGCTCCCCGCACCAGCTCCTGCTCGTCTGATCGTGCTCCCCGCACCAGCTCCTGCTCGTCTGATTGTGCTCCCCGCACCGGCTCCTGCTCATCCGATCGTGCTCCCCGCACCAACTTCTGCTCGTCTGATCGTGCTCCCCGCACCGGCTCCTGCTCGTCTGATCGTGCTCCCCGCACCGGCTCCTGCTCGTCTGATCGTGCTCCCCGCACCGGCTCCTGCTCGTCTGATCGTGCTCCCCGCACCGGCTCCTGCTCGTCTGATCGTGCTCCCCGCACCGGCTTCTGCTCCCCACACCGGCTTCTGCTCGTTTGATCGTGCTCCCCGCACCGACTCCTGCTCGTCTGATCGTGCTCCCCGCACCAACTTCTGCTCGTCTGATCGTGCTTCCCGCACCGGCTCCTGCTCGTCTGATCGTGCTCCCCGCACCAACTTCTGCTCGTCTGATCGTGCTCCCCGCACCAACTTCTGCTCGTCTGATCGTGCTCCCCGCACCAACTTCTGCTCGTCTGATCGTGCTCCCCGCACCGGCTCCTGCTCGTCTGATCGTGCTCCCCGCACCGGCTCCTGCTCGTCTGATCGTGCTCCCCGCACCAACTTCTGCTCGTCTGATCGTGCTCCCCGCACCAACTTCTGCTCGTCTGATCGTGCTCCCCGCACCGGCTCCTGCTCGTCTGATCGTGCTCCCCGCACCAACTTCTGCTCGTCTGATCGTGCTCCCCGCACCAGCTCCTGCTCGTCTGATTGTGCTCCCCGCACCGGCTCCTGCTCATCCGATCGTGCTCCCCGCACCGGCTCCTGCTCGTCTGATCGTGCTCCCCGCACCGGCTCCTGCTCGTCTGATCGTGCTCCCTGCACCGGCTTCTGCTCGTCTGATCGTGCTCCCCGCACCGACTCCTGCTCGTTTGATCGTGCTCCCCGCACCGACTCCTGCTCGTTTGATCGTGCTCCCCGCACCGACTCCTGCTTGTTTGATCATGCTCCCCGCACCGACTCCTGCTCATCTGATCGTGCTCCCCGCACCAGCTCCTGCTCGTCTGATCGTGCTCCCCGCACCAGCTCCTGCTCGTCTGATCGTGCTCCCTGCACCAGCTCCTGCTCGTCTGATCGTGCTCCCCGCACCAGCTCCTGCTCGTCTGATCGTGCTCCCCGCACCAGCTCCTGCTCGTCTGATTGTGCTCCCCGCACCGGCTCCTGCTCATCCGATCGTGCTCCCCGCACCAACTTCTGCTCGTCTGATCGTGCTCCCCGCACCGGCTCCTGCTCGTCTGATCGTGCTCCCCGCACCGGCTCCTGCTCGTCTGATCGTGCTCCCCGCACCGGCTCCTGCTCGTCTGATCGTGCTCCCCGCACCGGCTCCTGCTCGTCTGATCGTGCTCCCTGCACCGGCTTCTGCTCCCCACACCGGCTTCTGCTCGTTTGATCGTGCTCCCCGCACCGACTCCTGCTCGTCTGATCGTGCTCCCCGCACCAACTTCTGCTCGTCTGATCGTGCTTCCCGCACCGGCTCCTGCTCGTCTGATCGTGCTCCCCGCACCAACTTCTGCTCGTCTGATCGTGCTCCCCGCACCAACTTCTGCTCGTCTGATCGTGCTCCCCGCACCAACTTCTGCTCGTCTGATCGTGCTCCCCGCACCGGCTCCTGCTCGTCTGATCGTGCTCCCCGCACCAACTTCTGCTCGTCTGATCGTGCTCCCCGCACCGGCTCCTGCTCGTCTGATCGTGCTCCCCGCACCGACTCCTGCTCGTTTGATCGTGCTCCCCGCACCGACTCCTGCTCGTTTGATCGTGCTCCCCGCACCGACTTCTGCTCGTCTGATCGTGCTCCCCGCACCGGCTTCTGCTCGTCTGATCGTGCTCCCCGCACCAACTTCTGCTCGTCTGATCGTGCTCCCCGCACCGGCTCCTGCTCGTCTGATCGTGCTCCCCGCACCAACTTCTGCTCGTCTGATCGTGCTCCCCGCACCGGCTCCTGCTCGTCTGATCGTGCTCCCCGCACCGACTCCTGCTCGTTTGATCGTGCTCCCCGCACCGACTCCTGCTCGTTTGATCGTGCTCCCCGCACCAACTTCTGCTCGTCTGATCGTGCTCCCCGCACCGGCTTCTGCTCGTCTGATCGTGCTCCCCGCACCGACTCCTGCTCGTTTGATCGTGCTCCCCGCACCGACTCCTGCTCGTTTGATCGTGCTCCCCGCACCGACTCCTGCTTGTTTGATCATGCTCCCCGCACCGACTCCTGCTCATCTGATCGTGCTCCCCGCACCAGCTCCTGCTCGTCTGATCGTGCTCCCCGCACCAGCTCCTGCTCGTCTGATCGTGCTCCCCGCACCAGCTCCTGCTCGTCTGATCGTGCTCCCCGCACCAGCTCCTGCTCGTCTGATCGTGCTCCCCGCACCAGCTCCTGCTCGTCTGATTGTGCTCCCCGCACCGGCTCCTGCTCATCCGATCGTGCTCCCCGCACCAACTTCTGCTCG
The DNA here is from genome assembly GCF_905171775.1 of Rana temporaria. Classification (NCBI taxonomy): domain Eukaryota; kingdom Metazoa; phylum Chordata; class Amphibia; order Anura; family Ranidae; genus Rana; species Rana temporaria. Next base: position 10,267,140 of record NC_053495.1, on the reverse strand, counting down.
TCTGATCGTGCTCCCCGCACCGGCTCCTGCTCGTCTGATCGTGCTCCCCGCACCGGCTCCTGCTCGTCTGATCGTGCTCCCCGCACCGGCTCCTGCTCGTCTGATCGTGCTCCCCGCACCGGCTCCTGCTCGTCTGATCGTGCTCCCTGCACCGGCTTCTGCTCCCCACACCGGCTTCTGCTCGTTTGATCGTGCTCCCCGCACCGACTCCTGCTCGTCTGATCGTGCTCCCCGCACCAACTTCTGCTCGTCTGATCGTGCTCCCCGCACCGGCTCCTGCTCGTCTGATCGTGCTCCCCGCACCAACTTCTGCTCGTCTGATCGTGCTCCCCGCACCAACTTCTGCTCGTCTGATCGTGCTCCCCGCACCAACTTCTGCTCGTCTGATCGTGCTCCCCGCACCGGCTCCTGCTCGTCTGATCGTGCTCCCCGCACCAACTTCTGCTCGTCTGATCGTGCTCCCCGCACCGGCTCCTGCTCGTCTGATCGTGCTCCCCGCACCAACTTCTGCTCGTCTGATCGTGCTCCCCGCACCAACTTCTGCTCGTCTGATCGTGCTCCCCGCACCAACTTCTGCTCGTCTGATCGTGCTCCCCGCACCAACTTCTGCTCGTCTGATCGTGCTCCCCGCACCAACTTCTGCTCGTCTGATCGTGCTCCCCGCACCGGCTTCGAGTCAGAATAATTTTTTCAAAAGTTGCTCGTCTTTCAAAACGCTCGTTAACCACGTTACTCGTAAACCGAGGTTCCACTGTATTTCAAAAACAAAAACAAATTAATATTAAAGACGGCCCTGAGTGTGACCACTGTGATAACCAATCACATCGATCGAGAACAGGGCCGTCTTAATAGCATCATGGGCCCCTGGGCAAAGAAATGCTCTGGGGCCCCTACAATGATGGCAGTGCAGGTAAACAGACATTAAGTAGGTAGGAGGCAGACTGCCCCCCCTGTGTATCTATCACTCTCAGTACCATCATGGGGGCCCCCAATTTCAGGGCAGTGTGGGCTCAAGGAACAGCTGCTTTGGGGAAAGTGTAGGGGCCCCCCATGCAGCTGGGTCCCCTGGGCAGTGCCCAAGTGTGCCCTCTCATTAAGACATCCCTGATCAAGAAGCCCAGGAAACGCCTCCAGATTTAACAAACAAACTACACAGATCCACGCTGATTGTATTATACAAAAGACGTTTTATTACTCAGATTTAATTTTAAAAAAATTGAATATTAAAATAGATAAAGAAATTCCGCGTAACAAAATAATTTATGTACAAAATATAAAAAGGTCAAATACAAAAAAGTTACAAAGACGAGACAATTGCCCTCGAGACGCACAGCGACCGTTCCTTTATTCCAATCCAAGTCTGTCCTTGTTCTCCCAGAGCCAGTCGTGGTAATTATTCAGCTTGTGGTCCTCCGGCTGAACCTGAAAAATGATAATGGATAATACAAGTTTAATGTCAATGTATAGAGATGGAGTCTTCTCAAAGGGACCTGAATTCACAAAGTAAAGACTTCCTCCTATATTATAGAGAACATCCAGAAATGTTAATTGTGCCCAACAGGCCAAATTGTCTGGAATTCCTTCTGCACCCCGAGCGCAACGCGCGCCTGAACTCTGCACCCTGGGCGCAACGCGCGCCTGAACTCTGCACCCTGGGCGCAACGCGCGCCTGAACTCTGCACCCAACACACTCCTGAACTCTGCACCCAACACACTCCTGAACTCTGCACCCAACACACTCCTGAACTCTGCACCCAACACACTCCTGAACTCTGCACCCAACACACTCCTGAACTCTGCACCCAACACACTCCTGAACCCTGCACCCAACACGCGCCTGAACTCTGCACCCTGGACGTAACGCGCTCCTGAGCCCTGCACCCAACGCGCGCCTGAACTCTGCACCCAACGCGCGCCTGAACTCTGCACCCTGGGCGCAACGCGCGCCTGAACCCTGGGCGCAACGCGCGCCTGAACTCTGCACCCAGGGCGCAACGCGCGCCTGAACTCTGCACCCTGGGCGCAACGCGCGCCTGAACTCTGCACCCTGGGCGCAACGCGCGCCTGAACTCTGCACCCTGGGCGCAACGCGCGCCTGAACTCTGCACCCTGGGCGCAACGCGCGCCTGAACTCTGCACCCAACACACTCCTGAACTCTGCACCCAACACACTCCTGAACTCTGCACCCAACACACTCCTGAACCCTGCACCCAACACACTCCTGAACTCTGCACCCTGGACGTAACGCGTTCCTGAGCCCTGCACCCAACGCGCGCCTGAACCCTGCACCCAACGCCCGCCTGAACCCTGCACCCAACGCCCGCCTGAACCCTGCACCCAACGCCCGCCTGAACTCTGCACCCAACGCCCGCCTGAACCCTGCACCCAACGCCCGCCTGAACTCTGCACCCAACGCCCGCCTGAACTCTGCACCCAACGCCCGCCTGAACTCTGCACCCAACGCCCGCCTGAACTCTGCACCCAACGCCCGCCTGAACCCTGCACCCAACGCCCGCCTGAACCCTGCACCCAACGTCCGCCTGAACTCTGCACCCAACGCCCGCCTGAACCCTGCACCCAACGCCCGCCTGAACCCTGCACCCAACGCCCGCCTGAACTCTGCACCCAACGCCCGCCTGAACTCCGCACCCAACGCCCGCCTGAACTCTGCACCCAACGCCCGCCTGAACCCTGCACCCGCCTGAACCCTGCACCCAACACGCAGAGTTCCGGAGTAACAACACTATTTCCCTGTCCCCCATTTGTACACCTGCATTGTCACCCTTTTACACGGGCTGCTGATAGAGACTACAAGTGGCTGTTTCCAAACACATTATGCAAGCGTGGACCACCGTTGTCACCCTCCGTAAACCCAATCTGAGAAATGCCAAGCAGTCATCACTGGAGTACATGTCGTCAGGATGTGGCAGCAAAGAGGGTGCAGAAGATCAGCAGAGCCGATATGAAAGTGTGAGAAAAAATATACCTCTTTCCACTCATTGACACAGAAGATCCGATACGAATCATTTCCATATTTTCCAATTCCGTGGAGTTCAATCGGATAACGCCACTTTTTTGCGAGATACTCTTCTGCAGAACAAAAGAAAAACACAGTCATTAAAGTCTTACTGAACCCAGGAGCCTGCAGTCACTATATCCGATCTCCCACAGTACACAGAACGATTCACTCGGAGCCGTTCGGAAATACTCTGAAACACTCCGTTCACGAGTGTTTCTGAGGTTTTCCAATCGGTCTCCGAGTATTTATGAGTCTCTCCGGCGCCCCCCCACCTCTTGCCACATGCAGTATTGCATGCAACAGAAGTCAATGTGGAACTAATTATCTATGGCCCAGATTCTCAAAGGGTTTACGACGGCGCAGCGCCATGTACGCCGTCGTAAATCCTAATCTGGCCCGTCGTATCTATGCGCCTGATTCTTAGAATCAGTTACGCATAGATATCCATTAGATCCGACGCCGTCGGATCTTAACTGCAATTTTTTTTTTTGCCCGCTAGGTGGCGCTTCCGTCGATTTTCCCGTCGATTATGCAAATTAGCTAGATACGCGAATTCCCGAACGTACGCGCGGCCGACGCAGTAAAGTTACGACGTTTACGTTAGGCTTTTCCCGGCGTAAAGTTGCCCCTGGGTCTATGAGGCGCAGTCAATGTTAAGTATGGCCGTCGTTCCCGCGTCGAAGATTTATAAATTTACGTCGTTTGCGTAAGTCGTCCGTGAATGGTGCTGGACGTAATTTACGCCCACGTCGAAACCAATGACATTTTTGCGACGTCATTTAGAGCAATGCACGCTGGGATTTTTTAGGGACGGCGCATGCGCAGTTCGTTCGGCGCGGGGACGCGCTTCATTTAAATGATACGCGCCCCCTACCCGCCGAATTTGAATTCCGCCGGGTGATTTACTCAAAGCAAGTGCTTTGTGAATAAAGCACTTGCCTGAAAAACTTGCGGCGGCGTAACGTAAATCAGATACGTTACGCCCGCCCATTTTAACGCCGATCTACGAGAATCTGCCCCTTAGTTTCCATTGACTTGTATGGGGAAACTCGCTTTGATATGCAAGTGCTTTGGATTACAAGCATTCTCCTGCAATGGATTATCCTCGTAATCCGAGGTTCCACTGTACTTTAGTAAATATACACTGCTAAATACCTTTTCTCATCAGCAGTATATGGCAGTCTTGTGACTTCTATCATTGTCTGGTTAACTACTTGCCGACCAGCCGCCGGCGAAGCGGGCACTAGGGGCGCGTGCGCGCCGGCGGAGGTGCGCACGCACACCCTCCGCTCGTCCCTGACTCCCGCGCTCGTGCCCAGCGTGCACGATTACCGCCAGGCACCCGCGATTGCTTGTTACAGACCGGGAGCTGTGTATGTAAACACACAGCTCCCGGTCCTGTCAGGGAGAGAAATGCTGATCTTCTGTTCATACAATGTATGAACAGCGATCAGTCATTTCCCCATGTCAGTCCACCCCCCTACAGTTAGAACACACCCAGGGAACATAATTAACTCCTTCCTCGCCCCCTAGTGTTAACCCCTTCACTGCCAGTGGCATTTTTATAGTAATCAATGCATTTTTATAGCACTGATCGCTATAAAAATGCCAATGGTCCCAAAAATGTGTCAAAAGTGTCCGAAGTGTCCGCCATAATGTCGCAGTACCGAAAAAAAAAAAAAAAAAAACACGCTGATCGCCACCATTACTAGTAAAAAAAAAAAAAATATGAATAAAAATGCCATAAAACTACCCCCTATTTTGCGCAAACCAAACGTTTATTGCGATTTTTTTTTACGAAAAATAGGTAGAAGAATACGTATCGGCCTAAACTGAGGAAAAAAATAGTTTTTTTTATATATTTTTGGGGGATATTTATTATAGCAAAAAGTAAAAAATATTTTCTTTTTTTCAAAATTGTCGCTCTATCTTTGTTTATAGCGCAAAAACTAAAAACCGCAGAGGTGATCAAATACCACCAAAAGAAAGCTCTATTTGTGGGGAAAAGGACGCAAATGTTGTTTGGGAGCCACGTCGCACGACCGTGCAATTGTCAGTTAAAGCGACGCAGTGCCGAATCGCAAAAAGTGCTCTGGTCTTTGACCAGCAATATGGTCCGGGGGTTAAGTGGTTAAAGCTTGTAGGAGGAGTTTTCATTCTCCTCTGACTGTCCTATGAGGCTGTATCACCCCTGACCCTCTGCCTTGATAATGCTGATTGGCCCTGTGCTGATCACATGCACTCTCCCCCACAAAAAAAAAAAAAAAAACTATCAATACACACCAAATTGAGCATGACTCCATAGCTCTGTTGTATCAGAAGATGGATTGGGGACAGTGGAAGAAGGGGAGGATCAGAGAAGACAGGATCAAACAGCCTTGTTACACAATGCAGAGGGTTAACCCCTTAGGTTCCACAGTGAGTATAACAAGCATGCTTTACTGCTTTATACAGACTGGTTTTACTGTTGTGGAATTAGTAACACTTTAAATATTCTAGGAGTAAAAAGCGGAAATTTATTCTGCGTTCTCTTTTTTCCTTCCCCGGTCCCCCCCCCCCCCCCTAACCAGCAAGGAAAATTCAATCTGAAGAATGGGCTCTTGTGCCTCCATCCCCCTCCTTGTACCCAGGCTGTATGCATACCCGAGAACCTCACAATGGTTTTTGCTCGTAGTTCATAGAGTCCGAGGGGCTGCAGCATGTCCGCCATGTCCTTCCAGTCCGCCGCCCGGGCGACCTCCGCACCGGGGTACTTCTCCAGGAAGCTCCACAGGACCGGGATCGCCATCTTCCCTGTAGAGTAGAGTTCAAGCTGATACAACATTCAGTGTAAGCAGTTTAAGTACCTGAATTATCCTTGGCATCCACCACTTGCAATGCCCTGTGCGGCAAAGCTCAGACTGGGAGAGGGATAAGCAGGACTGAGACATAATGAGGTGTGCTGAATCTGGGTGAACCTGACCAAGTGCTTTAACATTCCGGAAGCTCTGTGTTGCCGGTTGCAGTAGGGATCTGAGGTGTGAAGGTGCAGGAATTGGGGTGATCTGAGGGGTGAAGGAATTGGGGTGATCTGAGGGGTGAAGGTGCAGGAATTGGGGTGATCTGAGGTGTGAAGGAATTGGGTTGATCCTGAGGGGTGAAGGTGCAGGAATTGGGGTGATCTGAGGTGTGAAGGAATTGGGTTGATCCTGAGGGGTGAAGGTGCAGGAATTGGGGTGATCTGAGGGGTGAAGGTGCAGGAATTGGGGTGATCTGAGGGGTGAAGGTGCAGGAATTGGGGTGATCTGAGGGGTGAAGGAATTGGGGTGATCTGAGGGGTGAAGGAATTGGGGTGATCTGAGGGGTGAAGGAATTGGGGTGATCTGAGGGGTGAAGGAATTGGGGTGATCTGAGGGGTGAAGGAATTGGGGTGATCTGAGGGGTGAAGATGAAGAAATTGGGGTGATCTGAGCCTCTGACGCAATGATGCAAACAAAATCCCGCGTTTTACTCACCGGAGGTCTTATTCAGGAAGATAGTGGCAATGAGAAGCTTCCATGGGTCGTGGAAAAGAGTCTCTTGAACTAAATTAAAGGGCGAGCGAGGAGGGGTCCATTTTGAGAAAGCTTTTCGCCTTGGGGGTTCCGGCGCTGCAAACAGAGAACAAAATACATCAATAAAAACAACAAAAAAGAGTCACAAAAAAATACTCTTTGTTCTGAATGGAGATTGTGTGAAAAAATTGGTAAACTATCAGAATCTTCAAAATCGGGTACTGTACTCACCCCACCCCCTTCCCTCCCTCAATTAACATGATATGAAAGAAAGAAAGAAAGAAAGAAAGAAAGAAAGAAAGAAAGAAAGAAAGAAAGAAAGAAAGAAAGAAAGACAATTTTTTTTAAAAAAAAGGAAGGAAAGAAAGAAAGAAAGAAAGAAAGAAAGAGAGAAAGAAAGAGAGAAAGAAAGCAAAAGAAAAGTAAATAAAATAAAGAAAAAAAGAAGAAAGAAAGAAAAAAAGAAAGAAAGAAAGAAAATGAAAAGAAAGAAAGAAAGAAAGAAAGAAAGAAAATGAAAAGAAAGAAAGAAAGAAAGAAAGAAAGAAAGAAAATGAAAAGAAAGAAAGAAAGAAAGAAAGAAAAGAAAAGAAAAGAAAAGAAAGAAAGAAAAGAAAAGAAAAAGAAAGAAAGAAAGCAAAAGAAAAATAAATAAAATAAAAGAAAAATAAAAAAGAAGAAAGAAAACAGAAAAGAAAAAAAGAAAGAAAAAAGAAAGAATGAAAAAGGAAACAAAAAGAAAAAAAGAAAGCAAAAGAAAAATAAATAAAATATATAAGAAATAAAAAAAGAAGAAAGAAAACAGAAAAGAAAAAAAGTAAAAAGAAAGAATAGAAAAAAAAGAAAGGAAAGAAAGAAAGCAAAAGAAAAAAAGACAGCAAAAAAAAATAAAAATAAAAGAAAAATAAAAAGAAAGAAACAAAGAAAAAATTAAGAAAAAGAAAAAGAAAGAAAGAAAAAAGAAGAAGAAAGAAAAAAGGAAAGAGAAAAAAAAGAAAGAAAATAAAAAAGGAAAGAGAAAAAAAGAAAGAAATAAAAAGAAATAAAAGAAAGAAAGAAAATGAAAAGAAAGGAAGGAAAGAAAGAAAGAAAGAAAAAAAGGAAGGAAAGAAAGAAAGCAAGCAAAAGAAAAAGGAATAAAAGAAAAGAAAAAAAGAAGAAAGAAAGAAAAGAAAAAGAAAAAAAAAAAAAAAAGAAAGAAAAAAACAGAAAAAAGAAAGAAAATGAAAAGAAAGAATGAAAAAAAGAAAAAGGTAAGACAGAAAGAAAAGTTTTGAAATACTTTCGGTACAGGCCTCATATTCCTCTGCAGATGTTGCAGTCTATGATTTTTGGATTGTCTGCTTGACATTTACTATTGTTCTGGATCTTTCTTGAAAATAAATAAAAGCCAGTTATTAATACAAGAATTGATGAGCTACACAAACCATCTCTCGTGGCTTTCTTGGAGAAGTAGTGGCTGGTCTTTCTTTTTTCCACCTGCGATCTTGTGATAGAATCTAAAATAAAGACATAGTACACAACAAGTCATGCACTGGCTGATAGACAACTGGACTTACACACCAAGATCGTACAGTCCATTCATATTCATTACTTAGGGGTTCCCTGGAATAGTGTTGTTTGGTGTAGAACAGTGGTTTCCAAACAGCGGCCCATGGGCCGGGCTATTGCCTTTATCTGGCCCTTAGGGAACAATTCCTGAACTGTGGGGCACAATTCCTTCCACTGACACCAAATGATGGGGCATTATATCTTCCACTGACATCAGTGATTGGGCACTATTCCTTCCACTGACACCAATGATAGGGCACAATCCTCCCACTGACACCAAATGATGGGGCACCATTCCTCCTATTAATACGAATAATGGGACACCATGCCTTCGAATGACACCAATGTTTGGGCGCTATTCCTCCTCCTACACACCACAGGCGCTATATGGAATATTTTGTACTCCCACTGGATCTTTCTGGATCCCAGATTTCTAGATAAGAGATGATATAATTACCCTTCGACTTCCCAGAAGACGTTAGTAAGTTGTCATTGCTTGTATTGCTGGCCATCTGATTAATCTCGGCTTCAGTCTGCTGCTCCGGTGGCAGTGTGGATGTCCGATCTTCTGCGTCTTCTGTGACTGGCATTGGGTCACAGAGGTCTGTGGGATCTTCGACCTTAATACAGTCAATCTGCCGGTGTGAGTTCTGTAATTTACATTCACTAAATGTGTCCGTTTCACTCGATTCTTCTTTCTTGGGCTTTTTCAAAACCGTGTTCTTTCTCTTGTGTTTCCTCGTTTTTATTGCCATCTCTGGTTTAGTGGAAGAATATTTTCTTGGACGTTTTATTCTGGCGACAGTCCTCAAGGCTTTTTCTGATCCTTTTCTGTGGCTCCTGACTCTCTTACGGCCAACACATTTCATTGTCGGCGTTCTGTCATTCTCATCCTCAATAAATGGATCTTCTTCTGTGTTTTGTGTATCTTCAGGGCGGCCAACCGCACGGTCTTCAAGAAGGCCAACCGCACGGTCTTCAAGAAGGCCAACCGCACGGTCTTCGGGAAGGCCAACCGCACGATCTTCAAGAAGGCCAACCGCACGATCTTCAAGAAGGCCAACCGCACGGTCTTCAAGAAGGCCAACCGCACGGTCTTCAAGAAGGCCAACCGCACGGTCTTCAAGAAGGCCAACCGCACGGTCTTCGGGAAGGCCAACCGCACGATCTTCGGGAAGGCCAACCGCACGATCTTCAAGAAGGCCAACCGCACGGTCTTCAAGAAGGCCAACCGCACGGTCTTCAAGAAGGCCAACCGCACGGTCTTCAAGAAGGCCAACTGCACGGTCTTCAAGAAGGCCAACCGCACGGTCTTCGGGAAGGCCAACCGCACGGTCTTCGGGACGGCCAACCGCACGGTCTTCAGCACAATCTTTATGTTCTTCCTGCGCACCGCTCAGGGTGGCTGATCTGTTTCCATTATCCGTATTAATGAATTTTGTGACAATCCTTTTCCTGTGCCTTTGTTGTTGAGAAGGAACCGAGAAGTCAAAATCTTCCAGTTTTATCTCAGGGTGGTTGGTGTTCAGATATTTTTCTAGAGCAGTTTTTGATCGCAGCTTGGTTCCTGCAGGGCTATGAAAAAAAGAGGAAAGGGAAGGATTTATGCTTTACACTTTCTAAACCCAAAATGAAGGTTAAAGCATTGTAACATATATTGAGAAACAACAGAGTCATTACCATATGTATGTGTATAAAGTACACTGACATCTAGTGAGAGTTCCCAGTATTGCAGCCAATAAACCAATCAACCCAATAAGCAATTTGGTATGTCCCGTTGTGTATCACAATTACTATGGTTACGTTTATATAAAAAAAAACTCTTCTTTCCCCTCTTTTTATTCCATATTTGTATTTAAAAAAAAAAAAGTGGGAAGACCCGGGAACCATGGGGGCCACCACCGGTGGGTCTGGCCCTGGTGGTAGTTGGGGGGATGGGTGCACTGGCGATAGTGGTGGGTTGGGGGGGGGGGGGGGGGAGGCACTGCGCCACCCACTCTGTGAAAGTGATGTGCCGCATAAGTGGGAGAGCCCGGTAAGAGTGGGCGAACCTGGGAACCATGGGGGGCAACCACAAGTAGGTCTGGCAGTGGTGGTGGGCGGGGTGGGCGCACTGCGCCACCAAGTCTGTGAAAGTAAAGTGCAGCATAAGTGGGAGAGCCCCGGGAACAATGGGGGCCGGCGGTGGGTTGGGGGGGGGGGGTGTACCGCATAAGTGGAAGAGCCCAGTAATAGTGGGAGAACCCGGGAACCATGGGGGCCGCCACCGGTGGGTCTGGCGCTGGTGGTGGGCGAGGGGGATGGGTGCACTGGAGATAGTGGTGGGTTGGGGGGGGCGGGTGTGCACTGAGCTGCCCACTCTGTGAAAGTGATGTGCCGCATAAGTGGGAGAGCCCGGTAAGAGTGGGCGAACCTGGGAACCATGGGGGGGCAACCACCAGTGGGTCTGGCGGTGGTGGTGGGCGGGGTGGGTGCACTGCGCCACCAAGTCTGTTAAAGTAAAGCGCCGCATAAGTGGGAGAGCCCCGGGAACCATGGGGACCGGTGGTGGGTTTGAGGGGGGGGGGGGTGCACCACATAAGTGGGAGAGCCCGGTAATAATGGGAGAACCAGGGAGCCATGGGGGCCGCCACCGGTGGGTCTGGCGCTGGTGGTGGGTGGGGGGGGGGGTGGGTGCACTGCGCCGCCCACTCTGTGAAAGTGATGCTTAGCATAAGTGGGAGAGCCTGGTAAAAGTGGGTGAACCCGGGAACCATGGGGGTCTGTCTGTCGGTGGTGGTGGGCGCACTGCGCCACCAACTCTGTGAAAGTGATGTGCTGCATAAGTGGGAGAGCCCGGTAAGAGTGGGCGAACCTGGGAACCGCCACCGGTGTGTCTGGTCGGTGGTGGTGGGCAGGGTGGGTGCACTGCGCCGCCAACTCTGTGAAAGCGACGCACCGCATAAGTGGGAGAGCCTGGCAAATATGGGGGCCGCCAACGTTGGGACTGGCGGGGTGCACTGTGCCACCCACTACTCTGTGGCAGTGAACGAGCAAATAATCCAAATGTGGGTGGAATGTGCAAACATTATATAGGTCACCCACCTTATAAAATACACGTCGTGCCTCCCCGCCGTTTTCCCCGTTTTTCTCTGTGTAACGATCTTTCTCCAGCCCTCAGGAAGTGTTTCGGGGACGCGGGAAGTTCCATCTTCTGAGGGATCGTCCTTCTGTGATTCTTCATCCTCATACAATGGTTGTGAGATGTCCAGAGGCTCCGCCTTTATACTACAAGGAAAAAATAAAAACACACATAGATACATTGGGAGTCTATTCATAAAACATTCATTGAATGGATGTCGCCGCACTTTTATAAATAGATTAACCCCTTCATGCCTACAAGTCTTAAAATCCGTATTTTTTTGCTAGAAAATTACTAAGAACCCCCAAACATATATATATATATATATATATATATATATATATATATATATATATATATATATATACACACACACACACACACACACACACATACATATATATATACACATACATACATATACACATACATACATACATACATATATATATATATATATATATATATATATATGGTCTCCGCTTAAAAAAAAAATATATTATATATATATATATATATATATATATATATATGTATGTATGTATGTGTATATGTATGTATGTGTATATATATATGGTCTCCGCTTAAAAAAAAAATATATTATATATATATATATATATATATATATATATATATATATATATATATATATATATATATATATATATATATATATATATATATTTATTTTTTTTATTTTTTTTAAGCGGAGACCCTAGCAAATAAAATGGCGATCGTTGCAATATTTTTATGTCACGCAGTATTTGCGCAAGCGATCTTTCAAATGCAGTTTTTTTTGGAAGGAAAATAAATTTCATGATTTAAAAAAAAAAAGTAAAGTTAGCCCAATTTTTTTGTAGAACGTGAAAGATGATGTTACGCCGAGTAAATAGATACCCAACACGTCACGCTTTAAAATTGCGCACGTTCATGGAATGGCAACAAACTGCAATATTTTAAAAAAAATCTCCATAGGCAACGCTTTAACATTTTTTATCATTAGAGTTACAGAGGAGGTCTTGCGCTAGAACTATTGCTCTAACGTTTCTATAAAAATCTTAAAATTATTATAAAAAACAACATCTTAAAAAAAAAAATAATAATAATAATAATAAAAAAAAAAGGTTTAAGCTAAAAAAAACTTTAAAAAGATAAAAGCATTAAAAAATGGTTTAAAAATCAATACAACTTTAATAAAAACAAACACAAAAATAAAAACAAACATTTGTAAAACAAACAAAAAAAAAAAAAATGGAAGATAAATACATTAAAAAAAAAAATGTTAAAAAATGTAATTATAACTAAAGGCAAAACTTTTTCTTTAGCTTTGGATGGAGTGGGGAGTTTTTATTGCGCTCTGTGAATCCTACCCCCCCCCCCCCCCCCCGCTGGAGAGATTCATCCTATTTGTCATGTTTACCATTTACATTCAAAGTGAATGGGGGTCCCCAAGCAGGGATTTCCTCTAACTTCCTGTTTGACTATGGGACAGGAAATGAATGTAAATCTCCCCAATGGGACACAGATGGCAAAAACAAACTTTACATGGATTATACCCCTCCCTTGCTCCATCCAAAATGGAAAAAAAAAAAAAAGTTTTGCCTATAGTTCTACCTTCAATTTAAAATAATAATAATATAACATTTTTTTTTTTAAATAACAAAACCTTCAAACAAATGAATAAAAAATTCATGAAAAAATTAATAAAAAATGAAAGATAAAATTAAAAAAAAAATAACATCTTCAAAAAGATGATAAAAAAAGTTAAAACTGAACATTAAAAAAAAAAAAAAATAATTGTGTGTATATATATATATATATATATATATATATATATATATATATATATATATATATATATATAAAAGAAAGATAAAAACCAATAAAAATAATATCTTCAACATTTTTTATTAATTAAGATTTAAATTATCAAAAAATAAAAAAGTTTTAAAAAAAAATGTAAAATGTTTAACAACACGAATAAAAACATTTCAAAATAAAAAATAAATGCAAAAAATTTAAAAATATTGAGTAATGAAAACAGCCGCGTCGTCACGTCTCTGCGCTCTCTTTTGGTGACGGTCACACCAGCGCCAGGTTGTTCCGTTCTGTAGCCTCTCGGGCTCCCAATATTTATTTGAGCAATTTTCATTAATTTAACAATTCTGCCACATTGGCGCACCAATTCACCTGCGGGGGGGGGGGGGGGGGGTCACAGTTCCCCCGACACCGCCCTCCCCCGGTGTGGCGATAACTGTCAGGTATGCACGCCCTCCGCGACAGTTACATGATGACGTGTGCGGAGTCATGTGATCACCGCGTCTCCAATCACAAGGAGGGACAAACTGCCAGGATGATTATTTATAGAATCCAAACTGAAAGTTTATTTTTTTATACAGATAGAAGTAGGAAGTAAACAATCAGAACACACAGATAACTGTCACTTCTGATAACTGTCACTCCTGATCATAATTGTCACTTCTGATAACTGTCACTTCTGATAACTGTCACTCCTATTCTGTTATTATACAGATCACTGGCACATACCATTATGGAAGGAGGGTGGGGGGGACTTTATCGTCTCTAATAACATTTCCTGGATATCCGGTCTGGTCTAACTCGGTAACTGGAAGTCTGATCCCCTCCCCCCTCGGCAGGTCATTTTTTGTAGTTACCTGTCCAGTATAGATCCCGTCGCCATGCTGTCACGTGACTCAGATGACGGAAACGTACCGGGCGGCGCATGCTCAGTGTACGGGTTCTCTCCGCGCATGTGCCGGGCCATACTGTCAGCGTCAGGGGGCGGGGTTGTGGGGATGGTAATGAGCTTTGAGTTGTTGTGGTGACCGGAGGAGCGGCGGGTGAGGACTCGGTGATACCGGAGACATGAGGGCCGTCCCGACCTGGGTGGATAAAGTCCATGACAGGGACAAAGTGGAGCAATGGTAAGGAGGCCTAAGGGGTGTGCATGGCAACCAAGAGCTGGGGGCCACAGTATGCATAGCAACCAGGAGATTGGGACCACAGTTTGCATAGCAACCAGGATCTGGGGGGCCCGCTGCACATAGCAACCATGAGCTGACGTCCCCAGTGTACATAGCAACCAGGAGCTGGGGGGGGGCACAGTGTGTATAGGGGGGGCACGGCGTGTATACGGTGCAAAAGAGCTGGGGGGCACAGTGTTTTTTAGGAGCCGGGGGGGCACAGTGTGTATAGGAGCTGGGGGGGGCACAGTGTGTACAGGAGCCAGGGGGGCACGGCGTGTATAGGAGCCAGGGGGGCACAGCGTGTACAGGAGCCGGGGGGCACAGCGTGTATAGGAGCCGGGGGGGGGGGGCACAGCGTTTATAGGAGCCGGGGGGCACAACGTGTATAGAGCCCGGGGGGGCACAACGTGTATAGAGCCCGGGGGGGCACAACGTGTATAGAGCCCGGGGGGGCACAGTGTGTATGGGAGCTGGGGGGGGGGGCACAGTGTGTATGGGAGCTGGGGGGGGGGGCACAGTGTGTATGGGAGCTGGGGGGGGGCACAGTGTGTATAGGAGCTGGGGGGGGGGCACAGTGTGTATAGGAGCCGGGGGGGCACAGTGTGTATAGGAGCGGGGGGGGGGGCACAGTGTGTATAGGAGCCAGGGGGGGGGCACAGTGTGTATAGGAGCCAGGGGGGGGCACAGTGTGTATTGGAGCCGGGGGGGGGCACAGTGTGTATAGGGCACAGTGTGTATAGGACCCGGGGGGGCACAGTGTGTATGGGAGCCGGGGGGGGGGGGGGCACAGTGCGTATAGGAGCCGGGGGGGCACAGTGTGTATAGGAGCCGGGGGGGGGTACAGTGTGTATAGGAGCCGGGGGGGGGGCACAGTGTGTATAGGAGCCAGGGGGGGGGGGGGGCACAGTGTGTATAGGAGCCAGGGGGGGGCACAGTGTGTTTAGGAGCGGGGGGGGCACAGTGTGTATAGGAGTGGGGGGGGCACAGTGTGTATAGGAGCCCGGGGGGGTGCACAGTGTGTATAGGAGCGGGGGGGGGGCACAGTGTGTATAGGAGCGGGGGGGGCACAGTGTGTATAGGAGCGGGGGGGGCACAGTGTGTATAGGAGCCTGGGGGGGGGGAACAGTGTGTTTAGGAGCGGGGGGGGCACAGTGTGTATAGGAGCCCGGGGGGGGGGGGGGGGAAGTGTGTATAGGAGCGGGGGGCACAGTGTGTATAGGAGCGGGGGGGGCACAGTGTGTATAGGAGCCGGGGGGCACAGCGTGTATAGGAGCCGGGGGGGGGGGGGGGCACAGCGTTTTATAGGAGCCGGGGGGCACAACGTGTATAGAGCCCGGGGGGGCACAACGTGTATAGAGCCCGGGGGGGCACAACGTGTATAGAGCCCGGGGGGGCACAGTGTGTATGGGAGCTGGGGGGGGGGGCACAGTGTGTATGGGAGCTGGGGGGGGGGCACAGTGTGTATGGGAGCTGGGGGGGGGCACAGTGTGTATAGGAGCTGGGGGGGGGCACAGTGTGTATAGGAGCCGGGGGGGGGGCACAGTGTGTATAGGAGCTGGGGGGGGGGCACAGTGTGTATAGGAGCCAGGGGGGGGGGCACAGTGTGTATAGGAGCCAGGGGGGGGCACAGTGTGTATTGGAGCCGGGGGGGGGGCACAGTGTGTATAGGGCACAGTGTGTATAGGACCCGGGGGGGGCACAGTGTGTATGGGAGCCGGGGGGGGGGGGGGGGGCACAGTGCGTATAGGAGCCGGGGGGGCACAGTGTGTATAGGAGCCGGGGGGGGGTACAGTGTGTATAGGAGCCGGGGGGGGGGCACAGTGTGTATAGGAGCCAGGGGGGGGGGGCACAGTGTGTATAGGAGCCAGGGGGGGGCACAGTGTGTTTAGGAGCGGGGGGGGCACAGTGTGTATAGGAGTGGGGGGGCACAGTGTGTATAGGAGCCCGGGGGGGTGCACAGTGTGTATAGGAGCGGGGGGGGGCACAGTGTGTATAGGAGCGGGGGGGGCACAGTGTGTATAGGAGCGGGGGGGCACAGTGTGTATAGGAGCCGGGGGGGGGGGAACAGTGTGTTTAGGAGCGGGGGGGGCACAGTGTGTATAGGAGCCCGGGGGGGGGGGGGGAAGTGTGTATAGGAGTGGGGGGCACAGTGTGTATAGGAGCGGGGGGGGCACAGTGTGTATAGGAGCCGGGGGGGCACAGTGTGTTTAGGAGCGGGGGGCACAGTGTGTATAGGAGTGGGGGGGGCACAGTGTGTTTAGGAGCGGGGGGCACAGTGTGTATAGGAGCCCGGGGGGGGGGGGGGGAGTGTGTATAGGAGCGGGGGGGGGGCAGTTACTAAAATGACTTCAGTGATATTTGGATAACCAGCAGGAACTGTTTCTGAATAAAATCTTTTTGTGATATTGGATCAGTGGTGTCTTTTATTTTATTTTTTAATTTTTATATTGTGAGAATGAGATTAACAAGAACAATGGCCGCAACATTTAGCCAATCAAGTCCAATCGGGAAGGACGATGTCTTTTTATTTGATACAAATATACTTCATGCAATATTTTTATTTCTTTCAGATTCTACTTTGTAATAAATTTGCTTATCAGTGTTTAAAATTTCTACCCAGCTCTTCAATAATTCATCTTCATCTCTCTATTCCTCCTCCAGTATCTTTGATTTGGCGTTCAAACCTGACGGGACGCAGCTGATCGTGGCCGCGGGAAATAAAGTTCTGGTAGGTGATGATGTCATGGATATCGTCCTGACAGTAATAATAAGATGACGGTGTTCCCTGGAATGTACAATATGTTACAGATTATCTCCAGCTTGTGGTGAAGTTTAAACACTTCAGCTTTGGAAAGGTTTTACCCCCCCCCCCCCCCTTCGTGACCAGGCCAATTTTTTGCTATTCAACATTTCACTACTTTAACTGGCGATTGCGCGGTCATGCAACACTGTACGCAAATTAAATTGATATCCTTTTTGACGGTAATTGATCACCACTGGGGTTTTTATTTTTTATTACATAAATGAAGAAATCCAATTCTCCCCCACTGTAATATCCACATCTCCCCCCCCCCCCCCCCCCCCCCACTGTAATAGCCACATCCCCCCCCCCCACTGTAATATCCACATCTCCCCCACCCACTGTAATAGCCACATCCCCCCTCCCACTGTAATAGCCACATCCCCCCTCCCACTGTAATAGCCACATCCCCCCCCCCCCCCACTGTAATATCCACATCTCCCCACTAATATTCACATCTTCCCTACTTCAGTGGCGTTACTAGGGTTGGTGTCACCCTGTGCAAAAAAAAAAAATGGAGACACCCCACCTTAGTGAAGACGCTCCCCAGCAGTACACCCCCTCAGTGCAGACACCCCCCAGTAGTACAGACAGTACCCCCCCTCTCAGTGCAGACACCCCCCCCCTCTCAGTACAGACAGTAACCCCCCGTAGTACAGACAGTAACTCCCCAGTAGTACAGACACCCCCCATCAGCATGACTCCCAGCGGTGTGTGTGTCCCACGAGTGCGGGCTCCTCCTCCTCTGTTGGTGTAAACAGAGAGGAGGCCTTTCCTAATGCTATGGCCGCGGCGGCAATCCACAGATCACATAGTGTGCCGATCCGAAGGGGGTGACCCGTTCGGATCATGGATCAACGATGATCTGTTGCACCACTAATATATGTATTTTTGCTATTTACGCTAACATACCCTTGCTGGAAGGGTCACTAACTGACACTGGCATCAATAGTAAAATTAATGTGACACAGCCAAAATCATTGGCTGAAACCGCAGCTGCCAAACTTGTTCTGTGTCCAAGCACAGCAGGGGGCGCGCATGCACGTGCCCCCCAAGCCCGGAAGAAGCCTGATCATGTACATAATCGTGCCTGCAACCGCCGCCCGCTCGCAGTATATTTACTGTGAGTGGTCAGCAGGCAGGTAAATAGTTTATTTGGACCAAGCTGGTCAGAACAAAATAGGTTGGGACCAAACCAGTGGCGGCCCCGTCCATTAAGGGCCGCCAGACGCCTGCCCCTCTCTCCATGCCACCCCCCTATATGCAATGGATAGATTCACGCATTGCATGAATCTATCCACAGCCGCCACGGCCACCCCCTATTCATGCGTCCGGGCCCTTTCAGGGCACCGGGAGGATGAATTACAGCAGCCAGGTTTTTTTTTTTTTAAGTACCTGATTAGAGCCAGAGGCTCCAATAGGCTTCAATATAGGGTGGACTCGGGTCGCAGAGAATGCACTCCGATCCCACCCAAGTGTGTTACAACAGCAAATTAATATTCTCTGTTGAAACACCGATCCTCAATCCGGGCAATCAGAAACGGGTGTAAGACCTGTTTTCCAATTACCGAAAAGAGAAGACTCCCGATTGGCCGAGGAGGAGGGAGGAAAATGGAAGCCGCCGCCGCTATTCCCTGTGATAACCTGTGGAGAACAGGAGGCCGCCAACAAGCAGGGGAAGCCGCCGGTGATGGGGTAAGTGCGACTGACCGACGGGGGGGGGGGGGTTTGTCATATTGTTTGCTGCGCCCCCAAAAAAACATTTCCCCGGCTGCCACTGGACCACACGCTGTCCAGCCATCCACAGAGAGGAAAGGGGGGTGAAAGTGCCCAGTAGGCAAGTGGTTAATTGGTTTGGCTATTGGACAGAAAGTGAAGGGAAAATCTGACAGGTTACTCAAAATCCAAAATGACCAAAAATAAATAAATGTTGCCCATATTTTTACTATATATATGCTGACGTTGGATGGATCTTCAGGTAAATTAAGATTTTATTTTTCATGACATTTTTTGTTGTATTTGCAGGTCTATGACACATCGGATGGAACCTTACTTCAGCCATTAAAGGGCCATAAGGATATGGTATATTGTGTGGCGTATGCCAAAGATGGTAAATAACCAGATGATTTCATAATAATATATATATATAATTTTTTTTTTTTTTTATTATTATTATTTAAAGTCCAACTCCAGGAAAAAAAGGTAAATTACTCACCGTATTCCAGGCTCTGGCAATCCCCTCATCTCTCTTCTCCAGGCTATGGGCAGGCCATCGGCATCTTACATTTCAGGACTATTAGTCCTACATAGGGATGAGCTCAGGCATATACAAGTCCTAGTCTGAACCCAGCTGAGCTAGCTTGTCAAGAAGCTGGGAATACCCATGGCACAGATGATTGGCCCAGTACAGGTGACAGTTTCCTGGTGGGCTCCCTCAGTTGGGTTTGGACTTGACTCTGAACACGCCTAAGCTCATTCCTAGCCCTGCATTGTATGCGACGGAGGTCCGCGTGTGACCACAGGCCAGATCAGCATAGAGAGAAGGCTGCGGGGGGAACAGTCACACAGATGGAGAGAGCTTGGTGGAGCCAGGTCATTTCTTAGACCTAAGGTGGTTCTAAAGCGTTAAAGTGGTTGTAAACCTTTTTAAAAAAAATTATATTTTATTTTTTATATAAAAATAACAAACATGTTATACTTACCTGCTCTGTGTAATGGTTTTTAACAGAGCAGCCCCAATCCTCCTCTTCTGGGGTCCCCTGCCTGCACTCCAGGTGCCTTCTCTTCACCCGGCGCCCCCATGGAAAGCCTCCTATCAGTTTTTTTTTTTTTTTTTTTTTTTTTTTTTTACAATGCTTTCTTTTTTGGGAGTGGATGGTGTCTTTTTTTTTTATATTTTTTTTTTTAATTTTTTTTACAATTTTAACCTTTTTTACATATTTTTATTTATTTTCACCAGCCCTGTTGGGTGTCTTTGGTGAGATATCAGGGGTTTAGACCCCCGACATCTCCCTGCTACGCTGAGGACAGAGGGGATCTGCCCACCGGACCGTATCATTTATTCACAGTTTACTGTTATCTTCCACTGCGGTTCAATGAACTGTGAGCTGGTGAGCATTCTCCTAGTTTTATTGCTTCTTCTTAGACTTCAGCAACTGTCTGCCAGTAAGGATCCTGGCATTGAAATTGCGATCTGCTGATTGCAGGTGCAATGCTTTAACCACTTAAGGACCACCTCCTGCAGATATACGTCGGCAGAATGGCATGGCTGGGCACACGCACGTACCTGTACGTCCTCTTTAAGTGCCCAGCCGTGGCGCCCGCGACCCGGTCCCAAGCTCCGCGGCCGGGGGACCTGATCGCCGCTGGAGTCCCGCGATCGGTCCCCGGAGCTGAAGAATGGGGAGAGCTGTGTATAAACGCAGCTTCCCCCTTCTTCACAGTGGCGCTGTCATTGATCGTGTGTTCCCTGATATAGTTCCCTAATTAAGGTCACACTTAACCCCTTCAGCGCCCCCTAGTGGTTAACTCCCAAACTGCAATTGTAATTTTCACAGTAATCAATGCATTTTTAATGCATTTTTTGCTGTGAAAATGACAATGGTCCCAAAAATGTGTCAAAATTGTTCAATAATAATGTCGCAGTCACGAAAAAAATCGCTGATCGCCGCCATTAGGAGTAAAAAAAAAAAATAATAAAAATGCAATAAAACTATCCCCTATTTTGTAAACGCTATAAATCGATAAACGCTTATTGGGGTTTTTTTCTTTTACCAAAAATAGGTAGGAGAATACGCATCGGCCTAAACTGAGGATATATATTTTTGGGGGATATTTATTATAGCAAAAAGTAAAAAATATAGTTTTTTTTTCAAAATTGTCGTTTTTTTTGTTTATAGCGCAAAAAATAAAAACTGCAGAGGTGATCAAATACCGCCAAAAGAAAGCTTTATTTGTGGGAAAAAAAGGACACCAATTATGTTTGGGAGCCACGTCGCACGACCGCGCAATTGTCAGTTAAAGCGACGCAGTGCCGAATCGCAAAACCTGGCCGGGTCCTTTACCTGCCTAAAGGTCCGGGGCTTAAGTGGTTAAAGGCTGCAGAGTAAAAAAAATCACATTTTGTACCTGCATAAATATGTGCAATTATTATTATTATTATTATTATTATTAATAATAATATCTAATTTTTTTTTTTATTTCTTTTTTTCAAAAGGTGAATATAGCTTTTATGTGTACAGTAATTGTAATAATAGTCAACAAATAAGCTTTAAAATCAGTGCCTAGAGCAATATAATTATTTATTATTATTTTTTAACACTTTCTTCTTGTGATTATAGGTAAGAGGTTTGCCTCGGGATCTGCTGATAAAAGTGTCATCATATGGACCTCCAAACTGGAAGGCATTTTGAAATACACGTAAGTGATTGTAAATCCAAAAAAAAAACAAAAAAAAAAAACCCCTGTAAGACAAAAGCATAATGAGTCTACTGAATATTTTGAACCCCAAGAATTGTCTGTTGGGTACATTTTGGGAGTCTAATGCTCTCCACATGCTAAGAGACTGCTAATGTATACTATGGGCTGGATTCAGGTACATCCGCGCATTTTTACGGCGGCGCAGCGTATCGTATTTACGCTACGCCGCCGTAAGTCAGTGAGGCAAGTGCTGTATTCACAAAGCACTTGCCTCCTAAGTTACGGCGGCGTAGCGTAAATGGGGCCGGCGTAAGCGCGCGTAATTCAAATAAGGTTGAGGGGGCGTGTTTTATGTTAATTATTGGTGACCCGACGTGATTGACGTTTTCCCCGAACGCCGCATGTCGGCCCCCGAAGCAGATCTGTTTATCTCAATATTCAATAAATATATCTTAAAAAAAAAAAAAAACATGTCCTTCAATTATTAGGCACAATGACTCCATCCAGTGCGTCTCCTACAATCCTGTTACCCACCAGCTGGCCTCCTGCTCCTCCAGTGACTTTGGTGAGTTTTTTTTTTTTCTTTCTCAGTCTTGTGGTTCTCTGGAAGAAACGATCTATCATATTGTCTTCTCCTCCTATCTGTTAGGGTTGTGGTCTCCCGAACAGAAGTCTGTGTCTAAACACAAAGTGAGCAGTAAAATCACCTGCTGCAGGTAAATCAGATTTGCATTTATTTGTATTTGGTGTTTGTAAGATCAGAGTGAATACTTTTCATTGGTGTTGTAGACTAAAGACGGGTACACACTATTCGTTTTTTAGTTTTAAGGCTATTGCCGAAACGCGTCAAGGCTATTGTTTTACTGTCGCTCTGATATACCAATAAACGATACTTCAAGGACTTCAGTTTTGCTGGCTCTTCTTACTATTTATGACGTTGGAGTGTGATGAGCCTCGGCACCTGTGAGTGGATCTGGTGTATGGATTGGGTTGTCCATGCAGAGAGCACGTTCTCGTTCTCTCCCGTTTTCTCTCTCTCTCGTTCTCTCTCGTTTTCTCTCTCTCTCGTTCTCTCTCGTTTTCTCTCTCTCTCGTTCTCTCTCTCTCGTTCTCGTTCTCTCTCTCTCTCTCTCTCTCTCTCTCGTTCTCTCTCTCTCGTTCTCTCTCTCGTTCTCTCTCGTTCTCTCTCTCTCTCTCTCTCTCGTTCTCTCTCTCGTTCTCTCTCGTTCTCTCTCGTTCTCTCTCTCTCTCTCTCTCTCTCTCGTTCTCTCTCTCTCTCTCTCTCTCTCTCTCTCTCTCTCTCTCTCTCTCTCTCTCTCTCTCTCTCTCTCGTTCTCTCGTTCTTTCTCTTTCTCTCTCTCTCTCTCTCTCTCTCGTTCTCTCGTTCTCTCTCTCTCTCTCTCGTTCTCTCTCTCTCGTTCTCTCTCTCTCGTTCTCTCTCTCTCGTTCTCTCGTTCTCTCTCTCTCTCTCTCTCTCTCTCTCGTTCTCTCTCTCTCTCTCGTTCTCTCTCTCTCTCGTTCTCTCTCTCTCTCGTTCTCTCTCTCGTTCTCTCTCTCTCTCTCTCTCTCTCGTTCTCTCTCTCTCTCGTTCTCTCTCTCTCTCGTTCTCTCTCTCGTTCTCTCTCTCTCTCTCTCTCGTTCTCTCTCTCTCTCTCTCTCGTTCTCTCTCTCTCTCTCTCTCTCGTTCTCTCTCTCTCTCGTTCTCTCTCTCTCTCGTTCTCTCTCTCTCTCGTTCTCTCTCTCTCTCGTTCTCTCTCTCTCTCGTTCTCTCTCTCTCTCTCTCTCTCGTTCTCGTTCTCTCTCTCTCTCTCTCTCTCGTTCTCTCTCTCTCTCGTTCTCTCTCTCTCTCGTTCTCTCTCTCGTTCTCTCTTTCTCTCTTTTTCTCTCTTTCTCTCTTTCTCTCTTTCTCGTCATCTCCTTCAGCTTCGGTCAGAGCCGCTGTTCTAACTATGCAAAGTTAGTATAGCGATTACCCCTGCTGAGGTATTGTGTTTTGACTGGGGGATGTCCCCCCCCCCCCCCCCCCCCCCCCCCACAACAACACCATGGGACTTGAACAACTGCTGGTTTTTCAGCATGCACGTCCGACAGACTGTCGTACACACGGGCCAAATGTCAGCCGTTTGTTTTGTTTTTTGGACCGGCAAATGTCTCCCGACATTCGGCCCATGTGTGCCTGGCTTAAAGCGGAGTTCCACCCAAAAATTTAACTTCTGCTTTTCGGAATTCTCCCCCCTTTCAGTGTCACATTTGGCACCTTCCAGTATCGCCGCAGTATCCGCTGTGATCCACGCCATGTCCGCCTCCCTCCCCCCCCCCCCGCTGTCTTCTGGGAGACACACACATGTCCCAGAAGACAGCCAGGACCAGTGAGATAGCACAGTGCTATCAAGGTGCCGCAAGGCTTCACCTTCTGATTCCCTTACCGATGATGGCGGCGCCTCCACCTGAGAGCCGAGGGACAGATCTGCTTTGGGGGCAAACATCGCGGCTGCCCAGGACAGGTAAGTGTCCATATATTAAAAGTCAGCAGCTGCAGTATTTGTAGCTGCCGACTTTTAATTATTTAGATGCAAATTTCTTTCCTTCCACCTTGGGAAGATTTGAGCTGTCTATCTCTGGCTTTAGTGCCATATAGAAAGGTAGTGCTCGTGTGTGGAGACTTGATATAGTTTGGGTGCACTTTCTAAGTTAAACTTTTATCTGTTATGTCACTTTAGGTTATCAGAGAACATAGCTTGTTGTAATTCTACATAACTTATTTTGTTACTAGCTGGACAAATGATGGCCAGTACCTTGCACTGGGGATGTTTAATGGTGTAGTGAGCATCAGAAACAAGAACGGAGAGGAGAAGGTAAAGATTGAACGTCCTGGAGGAACGCTGTCCCCTGTATGGTCCATATGCTGGAATCCTTCCAAGTGAGTCTTCCTCATCCAAATAATCTGTGCAATGTGACTTTCTGACTCGGGCCTTCCTTTGCTAGGGAACTACAAGTGCCAGCACAACTTCCTGCATTTAGCTGTTGGCTCTGGTTGACCCCCCCCCCCCCCCCCCTAGTCCTGGTTGGGCCTATGCTTTCTTTGCACGGTCTATAAGCTTAGTAGTGATATTGTAGATATGGACAGACGCTAGTCATATAAATCACACACTGATGTCTGTTCGGTGAAATATCATATTTGAAGACTTGGGCCCAGATTCTCAAAGGGCTTGCGACGGCGCAACGCAATGTACGCCGTCGTAGGTCCTAATCTGGGCCGTCGTATCTATGCGCCTGATTCTTAGAATCAGTTACGCATAGATATCCATTAGATCCGACAGGCGTAAGTCTCTTACGCTGTCGGATCTTAAATGCATTTTTTTTTTCGCCGCTAGGTGTCGCCTCCGTCGTTTTCCCCGTCGAGTATGCAAAATACGCGAATACCCGAATGTACGCGCGGTCGACGCAGTGAAGTTACGATGTTTACGTTAAATTTGCGACGCGTAAAGTTGCCCCTGCTATATGAGGGGCAACCAATGTTAAGTATGGCCGTCGTTCCCGCGTCGAAATTTAAAAATTTACGTTGTTTGCGTAAGTCGTCCGTTCACGTCGAAACCAATGACGTCCTTGCGACGTCATTTAGCGCAATGCACGTCCGGAAATTTTAGGGACGGCGCATGCGCAGTACGTTCGGCGCGGGAACGAGCCTAATTTAAATGTTCTACGCCCCCTACCCGGCTCATTTGAATTAGGCGGGCTTGCGCCGGGGGATTTACGCTACGCCGCCGCAACTTTACAGGCAAGTTCTTTGTGAATAAAGCACTTGCCTGTAAAACTTGCGGCGGCGTAACGTAAATGACATGCGTTACGCCGCCGCAGTTTTACGCCCATCTACGAGAATCTGGGCCTAGGTGTAACAGAATTCTCAGTCCTAAAATTATTGTCAATTAAACTCCAGGAATTGGGCCTCGTTCACACCATGATGCAGAGACGTCAGTTTTTCTGCATGCGTTTTACAAGGGCACCAAAAACTATTCTTTATGTGTCCTGTTCACACCACAACGTGCAGATTTTAAAATTAATGTATTTTATATTAAAAGGGAAAGTGTAAAAATAGAAAAAAATTTAAGCACACATGTCCCCACGTGCTCGCATACGTATAGGTCGCGGCAACATTAGTAAACGCTGTTTGATCCACACATGTGAGGTATTCCTGCGAACGTTGGAGCGAGAGCAACAATTCTAGCCCAAGACCTCCTGTGTAACACTAACGGTCAGGGGTTAACACCGTTTACGATATTCCATTCCACCAACTCAAGACAGCTTTTCCGACACTCCACAATCCAGCAGACACGATCCATATGGATTTTCCCAGAATAACGAGACAAGCTCTGTTCTCTGGTTCCAAACGAATGAATACTTTAATGGTAAACTCAGCTTGTTATATACAGTTAGAAACCAAATCTGGACAATGACTCAACTCCACCCACAACATGACACAAGGAACTTCAATACACATTCCGTTAGATAATGACATTCAGATGAGCTAATTACTAATCATTACCCAGACGTTCTGACTTCCCGATAAGTTATTCTCACCTGCTACATACTACACATTCCTTTAGTAAACATAATTGACATGCTAATCCACTACACCTGAAAGGTCAGACATCTGACCTTTCAGACTGCCAACACATATCTATCATCAATCGAACTTTCACACAATACAGTGTCATTAGCATCACACAATGAGAGGTCCTTCAGAAGCCAGACTTAATTAGCACAATAGAATGCAATTACAGCAAGCTTTCATCACTACAGCCAGGTAGCTGGAGGCGATTAACATCTAAACAGTAGCAGACTTAATTAGCACCTCAACAGTCTATGTTCCACATTGAAGGAGACACTCTCCTATTGACCTGTTGTGGTCAGAATTAAAGCGGGAGTTCATCCGAAAAAAATTTTTTAACATTAGATTGGGCCTAATTAGGTGAAGCAGAATCAAGTGTTTTGATTAAAATCAATGCAGTACTTACCTTTTTTGAGATAGATGTTCTCCCGCCGCTTCCGGGTATGGTCTTCGGGACTGGGCGTTCCTATTTGATTGACAGCCTTCCGATGGTCGCATACATCGCGTCACGAGTTGCCGAACGTCGGTGCGGCGCTATGCTTCTCGTAATTAGGCCCAATCTACTGTTAAAAATTGATTTTTTGGGTGAACCTCCACTTTAACAACTTGTAATATTTCAAGATATTCTGCAATACGTGAATTATCATTACTGTCCCATCTCATGTAATTCATGATATCATTTCTCAGTCATCCTATGCCCCTATTGGACATAGGATGACCCTAGACCCAAGAGTCATTAGTGAAGCTGGCACAGGAGTACCCCGCATCCTTCAAAAGTCTCTGGGTATCACGGGCCATTCCGTTACAGCGCCATTCCACGAGTGTGCGCAATTTTAAAGTGTGACACGTTGGGTATCTATTTACTCGGTGTAACATTATCTTTCACATTTTGGAACTACATTTCCCATGATGCTCATGCACTCTACAGTGTAGTTGAGAACGATGGGAAATGTAGTTTAAAAAAATCTGGGGTGCCAAGGTTTACCATCACTACCCTAGAGTCTCTGCTAAAAAAAAAAAAAAAAAGCATATTTTAACGTTTGGGGGTTCTGAGTAATTTTCTAGCAACACAATTATGATTTTTTTTTTTTACATATAGGAGAGAAGTGTCAGAATAGGCCTGGTATGGAAGTGGTACACACTGATAAAACACCTCCGTGTGTGTTGTGAAATGTTTTCTTCTAGCTCATTGCAGAGAATGTCGCTGAGCATTATTTTACCTGATTTGTTTTTTTTAAATAGTAAATCAATTCTGAAATTCATTGTATGTTCTCTGCTTCTTTTTATGTCAGAGACGAGCACAATGACATCCTGGCTGTGGCGGACTGGGGCCAGAAGCTTTCCTTTTATCAGCTCAGCGGAAAGCAGGTACTGATTGCGTTGTTCAGACATTTTAACCACGTCAACCCCTGACACGTTTACCCCCTCCCTGCCCAGGCCAATTTTCAGCTTTCAGCGCTGTCGCACTTTGAATGACAATTGCGCAGTCATGCTACACTATAATCATGACATTTTTACCATTTTAATTACTCAAATGGAGCTTTCTTTTGGTGGCATTTAATCACCACTGGGGTTTTCTTACTTATTTTTTGGTTTATTTAGAAAAAAAAAATGTTGGAAAAAAAACACACGTTTTTCTTAATTTCTGTTATAACGTTTTGCAAATAATCTTTCTTCAAAAATTTAGGCCATAATGTATCCTGCTGCATTTCTTTTGATAAAATAACCCAAATCGGTGTATTATATTTAATCTGTAGTAAAATTTGTAGTAAAGAGTCCACAAACTATGGTAAATATCTGAAAATCGATCAGTACTGATGACCCATTTCATTTCATAAGGCCCAAAAACACCAGGACAGTACACATCCCCCTCTTTTTTTCGGGACGTAGACAGTCCAAGGTATTTAGTAAGAGGCATTGAGAGTTTCTTAAAGTTTTAATTTTTATTTTTTGTCACGATTTTTCTTAAATTTTTTTGCATACTGTCGCCAGTGCAGGACAGCGTCATCATATACCTGGTGTGCCATAGAAAACCACTTTTTTTTTTTTTTTTAAGAATTTTTTATTACACATTATGGGCCAGATCCACAAAGAACTTACGGCGGCGTATCTATTGATATGCCGCGTAAGTTCTACGATTTGCCGTCGTATCTTTGTTTTGTATCCACAAAACAAGATACGCCTGAATGTGGGCTAGATCCGACTGACGTACGTCTTAGTACGCCGTCGGATCTTAGGTGCATATTTACGCTGGCCGCTAGGTGGCGCTTCCGTTGATTTCCCGCGTAGCGTATGCAAATTAGCTAGATACGCCGGTTCTCAAATGTACGTCCGCCCGGCGCATTTTTTTACGTTGTTTACGTAAGGCTTTTTCCGGCGTAATGTTACCCCTGCCTCTATGAGGTGTACGCAATGTTAGGTATGGACGTCGGGACAGCTTCGAATTTTCCGTTGTTTGCGTAAATCGTTTGAGAATAGGGCTTTGCGTAAGTTACGTTCACGTCGAAAGCATTGACTATTTGCAATGTGATTTTGCGCATGCGCACTGGGATACGTCCACGGACGGCGCATGCGCCGTTCGTAAAAAGCGTCAATTACGTGGGGTTATACCAGATTACCATACAACACGCCCACTCCAAGCCTACTTTGAATTACGCGGGCTTACGCCGGCAGATTTACGTTACGCCGGCCCGCATATGGGAGCAAGTTCTTTGTGGATACCCTAGGAGCCACTCTGATTTACGGCGGCGTAGCGCATATGAGATGCGCTACGCCCGCCTAAATATACACCCGTTTTTGTGGATCTGGCTATAAAATATATCTTTCTTTCTTTCTTTCTTTCTTTCTTTCTTTCTTTCTTTCTTTCTTTCTTTCTTTCTTTCTTTCTTTCTTTCTTTCTTTCTTTCTTTCTTTCTTTCTTTCTTTCTTTCTTTCTTTCTTTCTCCATAGTAACACTGTACTACTCTGGAGAGGTGATCAGGATTTGTTTTCCAATTGATTGCTTATAACTGTGAATTTTATAGTTATAAGCAACAAGCCTAAAATAAAGAAAGTGTGGCAAAATAATAAGGAATAAATGAATGATTGCTTGCATCAAGATAAATGTGAGTGTGTGTGTGTGTGGTCATTGTTTAGTGCAGATACAGGGAATGTCAATTGTTTGTGTATATATTTATTTTCTTATTGCAGGTTGGAAAAGACAGGGCTCTGGGGTTTGATCCCTGCTGCGTCAACTACTTTTCCAAAGGAGAATATATCATTCTGAGCGGATCTGACAGGCAGGTGTCTCTGTTTACCAAAGACGGGGTACGCCTTGGCGCTATCGGGGAACAGAATTCCTGGGTGTGGACCTGCAGAGTCAAACCTGATTCCAATTATGTGGTAAGACAGATTGATGACACAAGGGATGAACGAGACCTTCATTAAATTCTCTCTTCTGTGTATCTTCAGAAATCAGTCATTGGTTTCTACTAACGTCGTTTTTTTTGGGATGAAGCCAATTGTGTCCCAGTCACCCATTAATTTGTATTGTCCTGCAGGTGATTGGCTGCCAGGATGGGACCCTCGCCTTCTACCAGCTCATCTTCAGCACAGTGCATGGCCTATATAAGGACCGATACGCCTTCAGGGACTGCATGACCGACGTTATAGTGCAGCACCTCATCACCGAACAGAAAGGTAAGCAACACACAGTCTAGTCCAGTGATGGTGAACCATGGCACCCCAGATGTTTTGGAACTACGTTTCGCATGATGCTCAACTACACTGCTGGGTGCATGAGCATCATGGGAAAGGTAGTTCCCATACATCTGGGGTGCCAAGTTTCGCAATCACTGGTCTAGGTTGTATAACTACATCTGCTGAGGAATGTAGCCTGAGGTTTTGACAAGCTGGTATAAGGGGGGTGTTGGGAAGCATTAGAGCAGTTGTGGTAAACTCTTCTGATATAGGGGGGCCTCAAGTCAAGCCCCTGACATCACCAAAGGACTGCACATCTTTGGTAAAAACTATGCTACATAAACTTGTCCAGAGAGTGCTGACCCATGCAACAGAAGATGTAAAAAACTACAGGCATGCTACAAAATATGACTGGGGATTGTAGACATGCTACAGTCTTGTAGACATGCTACAAGTCTTTCATAGACAGTGGAAGACTTGCCGTATATACTCAAAGCCGAGTTTTTCAGCACATTTTTTGATGCTGAGAAAGATCCCCTTGGCTTATACTCATGTCCCGCTGTTAATGCAGTCTTGACTGCAGTCGGCGGCCCTCCACTGTAACAAAGCCCCGCCGCCTTCTCGTCCATGATAGATGGAACACTGATACAATGCTGGCATTGGTATTTAGTGTTCCATCTATCACGGATGAGGAGGATGCGGGGCTTTGTTACAGTGGACGGCCGTCGACAACTGCATCAGCTTGGTGGTACACGTTAGATCAGATGGGCGCAGGGAGGCTGCAGATGGGCGCAGGGAGGCTGCAGATGGACGCAGTGAGGCTGCATTCACACCTGAGCGTTTTGTCGCCTGAAGCGCGATGCCCCAAAATGCTAGAGGGGAAAAAATACATTATTCTCTATGGAGATGGTTCACATCTCCACTACAAAACGCCTGAAGCCCAAACAAGTTCTGGACCCTTTTTTGTCGCTCGAATTTGGGCGTTTGGGCGTTTTACATTGGTGACCGTAGACCTGTACAAAATCGCGGTAAAAAACGCTGTGTTTTGTTACGGTAAAAAACGATGCGTTTTGTCGCGGTAAAGAAAACGCCGCAAAACGCTACGCTCAGGTGTGAATGCAGCCTTAGGCTGTACAGTGAGGCTGCAAATGAGCACAGTGAGGCTGCAGATGAGCATTGTTGACCCTCTTTTCCACTTACAGTAGCTGTTGCATTTTCCACCCTAGGCTTATACTTGAGTCAATAAGTTTTCCCAGTTTTTTTGTGGTAAAATTAGGTGCCTCGGCTTATATTCGGGTCGGCTTATACTCAAGTATATACGGTATCTAGGAATACTAGAGATCGCTGCTATTACAGAGCAGTAGGGAAATAGGATCCCAAGGGCTGCACAAAAAGTGCTAAAGGACAGCATGGGGACACCCTGGCTGCAGGTTTGGCACCAGGACACTAGAGTGTGCCAGTGACTTTCCACAACTCCTCTGTTCACCTTGCAAGCCCCTGAGCACATGTAGTTTGCAAATATCTAAGGTCACACAACGCATTAGGAGGACACTTCTAGCTGTTTTAAGGTGCATTTATTGGGTATGGGGTGGGTGGACTGCCTAAAGTACAACTTGGACCAAGGTCTATATTTGCATACTATATGCCCCCTGGGTTTTTGTCTACAAGCGGGTGCGGAGGATGAATATATAACTGGCACCTTGCCTTCAGTAAACCTGGTATAAGTGACCCTGGGCCAGATTCACATAGAATTACGTTACTCCACGGCGGCGTAACGTATCCCATTTACGCTACACCGCCGCAGGTTTACAGCGTAAGTGTCTCATTCTCAAAACTCTTACCTGTAAACTTGCGGCGGTGTAACGTAAATCCGATCGGCTCAAGCCCGCCTAATTTAAATGGGGCGGGCACCATTTAAATTAGGCGCTTTCCCGCGCCGAACGTACTGCGCATGCTCCGTCGGGAAAATTACCCGACGTGCATTGCGCTAAATGACGTCGCACGGACGTCATTTGTTTAGACGTTAACGTAAATGGCGTCCAGCGCCATTCACGGACGACTTACGCAAACGACGTGATTTTTGAAATTTCGACGCGGGAACGACGGCCATACTTAACATGGCTTAGAACACCTAGGGCTCAGCCCTAATTTTACGCGGCGCAACTCGACGGAAACGTTGTAAAGTTAGATCGACGGGCAGCGCGGACGTTCGGGAATCGCCGTAACTAGTCATTTGCATATTCTAGGCCGACCGCAATGGCCTCACCACCTAGCGGCCGGCCTAGAATTGCATCCTTAAGATCCGACAGTGTAAGTCAATTACACCTGTCGGATCTTTTGGCTATCTATGCGTAACTGATTCTATGAATCAGCCGCATAGTTAGGACGGGCGGATCACAGAGATACGACGGCGTATCAGGAGATACACCGTCGTATCTCTTTTGTGAATCTGGCCCCCTGTGCTTTGCCCTTGCATGGCAAAAGAACAAGTTAACTTCAATGTCTTCCATGCCAGCAGCATACATCTTTCTTTACTCCCCTGTGGCATTGTTTTTCTGCCGGGAACTAATAAATATATTCAGCAGAATGGAGAACATGTGATTTACTTCTCTTACTCCCACCTAACCATTCTGGTGTTTGGCAATTGGCTGTGCAGGCACATACAACTGTCACATGAGGTAAAGAGAGAATCGTCGGCCACATCAGATTTGGAGCTTACACCCCAGGCAGGAAGTTGGACTTGGAGCTTACACCCCAGACAGGAAGCCTGTCGTGGAGCCTGCGCCCCAGGCAGGGAGCCTGTCTTGAAACCCTGCGCTACAGACTTGTGCGACTTGGGATCCGACTTGTGAGACCCCAAGTGGCAGGACATGTGAGATTCAATGTATTTCTATGAGAGCCGTTCCTACTGACACTACAGAAGTCAGTTGCGACTTCAGAAAATGTTCGTGCACTACATTGGTCTGACTTTTGATGCGACTTTGGTCCAGAGAATGTAAATTCAGAGTCAAAGTTGCACTGTAAAGTCACAAGTGTGAAAGGAGCTTTACGCTAGAGACAAGAAGTCAGAATTTAGCTTCCATTCCAGACAGGAAGTCAGAGTTGGAGCGTGCGCCCCAGACAATAACCCGAACATGGAGCTTACACATGGAGCTTACACCCCAGACTTGGCCCTTACACTCCAGATAGTAAGTCAGACTTTTATTGGTGACAGATATTCAGACCGGAAATTAGTTATGATTCTGAGCATGTCAAATAAGCGTCTTTCATCCCGGTTTCAGTGAGAATTAAGTGCCGGGAGCTGGTAAAGAAGATTGCAATCTATAAGAACAGATTGGCCATTCAGATGCCGGAGAAGATCCTCATCTATGAGTTGTATTCTGAAGATGCCGCCGACATGCATTATCGAGTGAAGGAGAAGATCATTAAGAAGTTTGAATGCAATCTGCTGGTGGTGTGTTCGCAGCATGTCATCCTGTGCCAGGTGAGGACTGCCTGCTCTACCACAGCCTAGATCAGTGGTGGGGAACCTTGATACCCCAGATGTTTTGGAACTACATTTCCCATGATGCTCATGCAGTATAGTTGCGCATCATAGGAAATGTAGTTCCAAAACATCTGTGGTGCCAAGGTTCCCCATTACTAGCCTAGATTGTTAAAGGTCCCAGATATTATTTCTCATTTTCCTCTTTAGATCTGTAATTCCCTTGTCAAATGAGTATGTGCCTCAGTGGCCAACAAGAGCAATCTCATTAGGATGAGGTGTGGAGTAGCGTTTGGTAGCTGGTGGAGCGCATCAATTAAGTCATGGAAATTCAGGCTCCATAACATGATTAAAACTGAACAACATGATAAAAAAATAATGTTCTTTACCAAGGAACATACATTCCACATTAATAATCTTGCTACCACAATTAGTGTTTTCTGTAATTTGCCTCCAGCATTGCTCCTGTTTCTTCTTGCTGAAGCCCAGAGCCCCTGAGCTGTCAGCAGATCGGCCTCTAGATTTTCGGCATACTGCTAAAAAATAGAGAGCAACTGAGCATGTACAGAGCAGGGTGTGACAATGCATTACTGAATTTTAACCGCTTCTGAACAATTTTGTGCCCAGGTTTCACCTTTCACTGTGTTTAGAAGTTCCTAATTAACCAAAAGGCTACAGTCCGTTAAAACCCTATGGCAGGGATATGCAATTAGCGGACCTCCAGCTGTTGCAAAACTACAAGTCCCATCATGCTTTTGCCTCTTAGAGTTATGCTTGTGACTGTCAGAGTCTTGCTATGCCTCCATGGGAATTGCAGTTCTCAAACAGCTGGAGGTCTGCTAATTGCATATCCCTGCCCTATGGGGTGCATTGTGGCCCGCAAAAGGTTATCAAATCACTTAAGTGGCCTTCGCTTTCCAAACGGTTGCGCACCCCCGCTGTATAATCTTAGGGTTTTGTGTCTGTCATACTAAAGTGATATCTTTCCCACCTGTCACAGGAGAAGCGGCTTCAGTGTTTGTCCTTCAAAGGTGTCAAGGAACGAGAATGGATGATGGAGTCTCTTATCCGCTATATCAAGGTTATTGGGGGCTCCTCTGGCAGGGAAGGCCTATTAGTAGGTCTGAAGAATGGACAGGTAATACCACTGAAACGGTCATGGTTGTATTATTTGTAACTATAAACTGAAATTTAGCATTCCGAAAAATATAAAATTATGCCCATTGGGTGGACTCAACTAAGCTTTGGGATGTGAACCTATCTGCTGATAACCCGACAGACAGCTCACAGGCCTCTCTGCCTGTGTAGTGAACACATTACACGAGCAGAGCCTGCCTGTAAGCACAGAAAGTACCTTTCCCCATCTATATTGCCAGCTAGAAATCGCAAAGTTACCAACATTCCTTCCCCTTTTTGCTCTCAGCTGAGCAGCGAGGATCAGAGGGAGTTGGAGTAAAGGAGCTCCTGCTCCCCTGCCCTGTATGCTGTGTCTGGCAGAGACACAGCATAGAAAATGGAACAGACTTCGGAACACCACTACCCTCTCCTTTCCCTCCATTAGTTCCCATTCCCATTTATTAGTAACTTTTTTTATTTATGTTTATTTATATCTGTATAATACTTCAACTCCTACAACAGTACAATTATTATTGCATTTATTTGTACTTCAGTGCTGTATCTCATTGTAAGTTGTTGTCATCTGACATACTGTAACTGTTGTAATCTATTACTTTAAAATAAAAACATTATAAACGAAGAAAAAAAAAATAGAACAGATTGCTTCTAATTAACTACTTCAGACCCGGGCCATAGTAAAAAGACGGCCTTCAGGTGGCTCTATAAATCCGGGAGGCCGTCTTTTTACGGCCTCGGGTCCTCAGGCCACTGGGGGGGCGCGCGCGGTGGCGGCGCGCCACCGCAATGCCGATGCTCGTGCCTGGCGGCCGCGATGTCCGCCAGGTGCCCGCGATCGGCAGTTTTAGAGCAGGGACGTGGTGCTCTGTGTGTAAACACAGAGCTCCACGTCCTGCCAGGGAGAGGAGACTGATACTGTGTCCCTTGTACATAGGGACACAGCATCAGTCACCTCCCCCAGTCACCCCCCCTCCCCCCACAGTAAGAATCACTCCCAGGATCCACATTTAACCCCTTCCTCGCCCCCTAGTGTTAACCCCTTCCCTGACAGTCACATTTATACAGTAATCAGTGCGTTATAGCGCTATACGCTTTATTAATGTGAATGGTCCGATGTGTCCGCCATAATATCGCAGTCCTGCCAAAATTCGCAGATCGCCGTATTACTAGTAAAAAAAAAAAAAAAAATGTCAGAATTCTATCCCCTATTTTGTAGCCACTATAACTTTTGCGCAAACCAATCACTATACGCTTATTGCGATTCTTTTTATTACCAAAAATATGTAGAATACATATCGGCCTAAACTGAGAAAAATATATATATATTTTTTTTAAAAATTGGATGTTTTTTATAGCAAAATGTAATTTTAATTTAAAGTGACGCAGTGCTGAAAGCTGAAATTTCGCCTGGGCAGGAATGGGGGTATATGTGCCCAGTAAGCAAGTGGTTAACAAAGGAGCTTGCACACCCCCCCCCCCCCCCTTTTGTTAATAAAGGGCGGGATCTGCTTCATATTCACAGTTTAGGAGAGTGGCATAGGAAATTTGGTAAAACCTCCTAAAAAAAATAAAAAAAAAAGCCAAACCTGCCCTGGAATTGACATTCTGTTTGGTCTCTTACCTGTAGTAAGGAGAGTGTGTTGGTGATTACTGCACTGACTTTGAATCACTTTAATGCTTTTATTTTTTTATTTGTTACTGAAACAGATTTGCTGAATTGCATTGTAAAATTAATGTTAAAGCGGGGGTTCACCCTTAGAGGGCACTTTTCCCCCTTAGCTTCCTGCTCGTTTTCTCTAGGGGAATCGGCTATTTGTTTTAAAATATGTGCAGTACTTACCCGTTTACGAGATGCATCCTCTCCGTCGCTTCCGGGTATGGGCTGCGGGAATGGGCGTTCCTTCTTGATTGACAGTCTTCCGAGAGGCTTCCGACGGTCGCATCCATCGCGTCACGATTTTCCGAAAGAAGCCGAACGTCGGTGCGGAGGCGCAGTATAGACGTTCGGCTTCTTTCGGCTACGAGTGACGCGACGGATGCGACCGTCGGAAGCCTCTCGGAAGACTGTCAATCAAGAAGGAACGCCCGCTCCCGAAGACCCATACCCGGAAGCGACGGAAGAAGATGCATCTCGAAAACGGGTAAGTACTGCTCATATTTTAATACAAATAGCCGATTCCCCTAGACCGAACGAGCAGGAATCTAAGGGGAGAAAAAAAAAAAATTAATAAATGGGTGAACTCCCGCTTTAAATCAGCTGTTAAATTTCTTTGTGTATGTTTGCTATAAAGTCATTTTGGAATTATGTTTCAGTTACCTAAATGGCCACTAGATGGCGGAGTGGGACTAGTTTTCTGTTGTCACTGTATGTATGGCTCAGCTGGACAGTCTATTTACCAAGCCCGCTTTCCCTCCCTGTTTCCATAGCACAGGTTTATATGCTCACTAATATTTCCTTGTATAAGACCCCTTCCTGTGCCCTTTAGTAAGCGTTCCTCCATGGCTTTCTAAATTGTTTTCCTGGTCTACTTCATCTCCATTGTTATCGGATCTTAGGTAGAAATTTTTAGGGTCACCCTGGACAACGGTGAACCACACAGACAATCAACTAAGTAGCAGCGAAGTTGCTGACCGTTGTGGAAAACACTTCATTCACCCTCTCCTTTTTTTCTTGTTTTATGTTTTTCCATCAGATCCTGAAGATTTTTGTGGACAACCTCTTTGCCATCACCCTTCTCAAACAGTCCACATCCGTGCGATGTCTGGACATGAGCGCTACTCGCAACAAGCTCGCCGTAGTGGATGAAAACAACACGTGTCTGGTGTATGACATCACAACAAAAGATCTCTTGTTTCAGGTTAGGAAGAGCGTTTTTATGGTTTGGCACCGTAAATCCTTTTACCACTTAAGGACCGGGCCTACTTTTTACACTCGGTGTTTACAAGTTAAAATCATTTTTTTTATTTTTCTAGAAAATTACTTAGACGCCCCAAACAAATTGTGTTTGTAAGACCGATGCGCAAATATGGTGCGACAAAGTATTGCAACGACTGCCATTTTATTCTCTAGGGTGTCTGGGAAATATTTGTGTATGTATGTGCCCCATGGCACTATTTTATTCACTGACACCAATAAAGGGCACTATTCCTACCAACCACATCAATGATGGGGTACAGTTTCTCCCAATAACACCAACAATGGGTCCCAATGAAACAATGATGGGTCCCAGTTCCTCCCAATGATGCCAACAATGGGTCGCAATGAAACCAATGATGGGTCACAGTTCCTCCCAATGATGCAACAATGGGTCCCAATGAAACCAATGATGGATCACAGTTCCTCCCAGTGATACCAACAATGGGTCACAATTCCTCCCAATGATGGGTCCCAGTTCCTTCTAATGATGCCAACAATGGGTCCCAATGAAACCAATGATGGGTCCCAGTTCCTTCCAATGATGCCAACAACGTGTCCCAATGAAACCAATGATGGGGCAAAATTCCTCCCAATAGCGCCATTAATGGGGCACAATTTCTCCCACTGAGACCAATGATGGGGGGATTTTTTACTCCCACTGATGCTGTGATATTTTGTACTTCTGACGGCCACATTTTTATTTTTTATTTTTTTTATTTTAGGAGCCCAATGCCAACAGTGTAGCCTGGAATACGCAGTGTGAGGACATGCTCTGCTTTTCAGGTGGAGGATACCTGAATATTAAAGCCAACAACTTCCCTGTTCACCAACAGAAACTGCAGGGATTTGTGGTAGGCTACAACGGATCAAAGATCTTCTGCCTGCATGTCTACTCCATGTCTGCTGTAGATGTGCCGCAAGTAGGTTACAGACTTTCTTCTTTTTATGCAGGTCATATACTGTGTATGCGTTGTTGTGTTGTTTTTTTTTAAAGGGGCAAGTAGATGTCTAAAGAGAAGAGGGACAAAAAGGGACCCTTTTATCCTCTCTTCCATGACATTACAGGAGCGTGTGC
The DNA here is from genome assembly GCF_905171775.1 of Rana temporaria. NCBI lineage: Eukaryota > Metazoa > Chordata > Amphibia > Anura > Ranidae > Rana > Rana temporaria. The sequence goes on along the minus strand of NC_053495.1, from coordinate 10,228,812 downwards.
AAAAACATACAAGTACACTTTAAAGTGGTTGTAAACCCTGAGGCCGCGTACACACGGTCGGACAAAACCGATGAGAATGGACCGAGGTTCAGTTTCATCGGTCCAAACCGACCGTGTGTATAGCCCATCGGTCTGTTTTCCTTCGGTCGAATATTTTAAAACATGCTTTAAAATCGACCCGATGGACCGCTGTCCAAACCAATGGTTAGTACAGAAAGCATCGGTTCAAAACCCGCGCATGCTCAGAATCAAGTCGACGCATGCTTGGAAGCATTGAACTTCGTTTTATTCAGCACGTCGTGTGTTTGACGTCACCGCGTTCTGACCCGATCGGTTTTTGGAACGATGGTGTGTACGCACATCAGACCATCAGGCCACTTCAGAGGTGAACCGATGGAAATTGGACCGTCGGACCATTCTCATCGGTTTGGAATGACCGTGTGTACGCGGCCTCACAGACCACTTAGACCTACAGGTAAGCCTAGATTAAGGCTTATCTGTAGGTGCAAGAAATACCCCCTTAACCTATACGGTTTAGGAGATATTTGCAAGAAAGATGGCACCGATGTCTACGGCGCATGCGCTCTGAGCGTGCCGTTTCTGAATGGGACCGTGCCGCAAGCGCGGGAGTGACGTCATCCCTGCTTCGGCCAGTCACAGCGCCGGAGCCGCGATACAAGGACGTGAGATGACGGCGGTGGAGGAGAGGAACAAGGGCCGCTGCGGAGGCTTCAATCTCAGGTGAGTAATTCATAATGAGCTAGTATGCCATTTATTTATTTTTTTGATAATGGTTCATTCCATATATCATGCCTAAAGTCACAAACTCATTGTAACGAGAGACTTTCTAGTGTGTGTAATAATAAAAAAAAAATATATATATATATATATATATATATATATATATATATATATATATATATATATATATATATATATATATATATATATATATACTAATAACAGACAGATGGGCATACGTTCACTATCGGATCAGATGACAGTCGAATGGAAACAGACAGGCAGACCGTTTCCATCCGACCACCCCATAGAGAACAGCGGGCTGGGTCCGTGTTTTCTCTGCATAGTGCAGTGGACACAGACCTGTCATGCGCCTGCTCAGCGGGGATCAGTGCAGAGATCTCAGCTGAGTAGGTGGATCTGCTTAAGACCCCTTTCACACTGAGGAGTTTTTCAGGCGGTACAGCGCTAAAAATAGCGCTGCTATACCACCTGAAAAACTCCTTCACTGCAGACGCAATGTGAAAGCCCGAGGGCTTTCACACTGAGGCGATGCGCTGGTGGGAGAGAAAAAAATCTCCTGTCAGCAGCATCTTTGGAGCGGTGAGAGGAGCGGCATGTATACCACTCCTTCCCATTTAAAACAATGGGAAACCGCGGCAATACCGCCCGCAATGCGCCTCTGCAGAGGCGCATTGCAGGTGGTATTAACCCTTTATCGGCCGCTAACGTGGGTTAATACCGCACCGCTTGCGGCCGACCCGGCGGGATAGAACCGCTATTTTTTAGCGGCGCTATACTGCGGCTCCCGCTCCAATGTGAAAGGGGCCTAACTGATACCGCTCCGTCTGAAAGGGGCCTAATTGAACAAGCTGAAGTTAAAAGCTGATTGGCTACCATGCACACCTGCACCCGATTTTTGCACTCACCAGTTTTAGCAAAACGATCCCAGATTGTCTGCATCCAGGACCAAAAAGTCACAAGCGATCACTGCATGAACGATTTACATAGGAGTGGCATCGATTGGCTACGAAAGGCTGCAGCCTCTCATTTGCTTTCTGTGGATCTGCCTCTCGCAGCTAATCGTCCGGATCCTCCTCTGGGGTTCTCACATGTGATCGGAATTGGGCTTCACGGATTCAGTTCACTGATTTCACTTTTTTGTCTGCAGTTGCTCATTAAATCTCCCAGCTGAACTCGCTTCATTTCAAACCCGCATTTCAGTCTGACTTCGGGAGCGCTTCCAGAGACATATCTGTGCGTTCCTGCACAGATGTCTCTTGAAGTCGCCAAAAGTGGTGCAGGAACAACATTTGGGAATAGTTGGGGCGCGCCGCAAAGTCAGCGTCGCACCGATTCGGACAGTGCCGTTCCCAGCAATAGGCTCCGATTTGGCATGTCAAATCAGCCCAATGTGAACGTAGGCTTGGCGTCGGCTTTAACCCCTACCTTACCGGGCCATTATAAAATGATGCCAGCAGGAACCCTCCCTCGATCCGGGTGGACGTCCAATGACGTCCTTTCTTCCCGGCAATCTAGGGCGCGTGCCCGTGGCACCGCTGGTGACCCTGCGCCTGTGCCCGACGGCTGCGATGTCTGCCGAGCACCCGCGATTGCCGGTGATCACGGCAGAATTGTGGATCTGTGTGTGTAAACACACAGATCCACCTCCTGTCAGAGGCGAGGAGACCGATGCTGCGTTACCAGTACAGAGGAACACACATCAGTCTCCTACCCTCGTGAGTCCTCTCCCCCCTACAGTTAGAACACACTTTAGGGAACATATTAACCCCTTCAGCGCCCCCTAGTGTTAACTCCTTCCCTGCCAGTCACATTTACACAGTAATCGGTGCAGTTTTATAGCATTAATCGCTGTATAAATGTGAATGGTCCCAAAAAAACGTGTCAAAAGTGTCTGCCGCAATGTCACGGTCACAATAAAAATCGCAGATCGCCAACATTGTTAGTAAAAAGAAAAAAAAAAGCCATAAATCTATCACCTATTTTTTTTTTTTTAAATTCTGATATTTATTAAATCAAAAAGTAACAAATATTGGCCCGAATTCACAAAGCACTTGCGCCGACGTATCTGCAGATACGCTGCGTAAGTGCAAATTTGCGCCGTCGTATCTGTGCGCCGGACCCACAAACTAAGATTTGCCTACACCGGCGTAGAGTGGGCGCACATTTACGCTGGACGCATGGTGGCGCTGCCATTGATTTTGTATTCAAATATGCAAATGAGGGAAATACGGCGATTCACGAACGTACGTGCGCCCGACGCAGGCTACGCGCGGTGCGCGTAAGTTGTACGTCCAGCGTAAAATGATGCCCCATAAAGGAGGTGTAACTCAGCAGCAGACATACAAAGGGCTGCACCAGGGAACCCAAGCCGTCGTAATTTACTTTGGACGTGTGTGACTGGGCGTAGATTACGTTCAGGGCGTACGCAGTGATCCAGCGTATCTTAGGCAGTTGTTCCGACGTGGTTGTGAGCATGCGCACAGGGATGCGTTAATGTCCCGGCGCATGCGCAGTTCGTTATACGTATCTGTCTGGCGCTCGGCCCATCATTTGCATGGGGTCACACCTCATTTGCATGGCTCTTTTTTTTTTTTTTTTTTTTTTTTTTCCGCTCTTCTTTTGTTTATAGCGCAAAAAAAAAACCGCAGAGGTGATCAAATACCACCCCCACGCTCTATTTGTGGGGGGAACAAAACGTAAAGATTTCATTTGGGTATGGTGGTGCCTGACCGCGCAATTGTCATTCAAAGTGCAACAGTGCTGAAAACTAAAAATTGGTCTGGGCAGGAAGGGGGCCCTGTTTGGAAGGGGTTGAATAAGATTTTATTTATTTATTTTTATATATATTCAGATATGGTAGTATAAAGAGTCGGGGGGGGGGGGGGCTATTGTTTATTACAATCTTTATTTCCTCCCGCTGTAGGGGAGAAGTCACAGATCAATATTCTTCCCCCAAATCTCTCTTCTCCCCGCAGTCCGCTCCAATGTATCAGTACCTGGAGAGGAAGATGTTCCGAGAAGCTTACCAGATCGCCTGCCTCGGGGTCACGGACTTGGACTGGAAGGAGCTGGCGATGGAGGCGTTGGAGGGGCTGGATTTTGAGACGGCTAAAAAGGTGACAATGTGTTTCCTGTTTTCACGGGATGCAGAGCGGCTTTGCCTTGGTGTGATCTCTGTGTTTACTGTCCATTCCCCAGTGGAGGGTCCCGGCACTTCCTGTCATTCACAGGGTCATCCTGTCTGGGGCTGGAGTGTAAAACTGCTGACACCATCTGACACCGACAGACATTCACTGCTAGCGCATTACAAAGTCATTTTTGTCTTTAAAGTGGGTAAAGCTTGTAGTGAAAGTTTGTCGGGGGATCCATTTTGTCTCTACTAACACTTTTACACATTCCTTTTGTTGCTGTTATTTTCATAATTCAGAGGAAATGCGTGTTGATCCTGCCATTTACCTCCTCTTCCTTGAGCTTTCTGGCCATGCTAAGTGTTGAAGCAGGTCCATGCTGGTTTAGCTAGTTTTCATCCCTCTGCTCCTACTCTAAGCTACAGAGTGCTGTACTATAGCATGGCATGCTTGCAGTCAGCTTGCCCCCCCCTGCCCAGCCCTTCTCGGTTTAACCACTTCCCGACCTCCTCATGTACATATACGTCAGCAAAATGGCACGGACAGGCACATGTACGTACCTGTACGTCCTCTGCTAGACGTGGGTTGGGGGTCCGATCGGGACCCCCCCGGTACATGCGGAGGTCGGGTCCGCTTGGGGAGCGATCCGGGACGACGGCGCGGCTATTTGTTTTTAGCCGCTCCGTCGCGATCGCTCCCCGGAGCTGAAGAACGGGGAGAGCCGTATGTAAACACGACTTCCCTGTGCTTCACTGTGGCGGCGCATCGATCGAGTCATCCCTTTTATAGGGGAGACTCGATCGATGTTGTCAATCCTACAGCCACACCCCCCTACACTAGTAAACACACACACAGTGATCCCTAAATGTTACAGCGCCCCCTTGTGTTTAACTCCCAAACTGCAACTGTCATTTTCACAATAAACAATGCAATTTAAATGCATTTTTTGCTGTGAAAATGACAATGGTCCCAAAAATGTGTCAAAATTGTCCGAAGTGTCCGCCATAATGTCGCAGTCACGAAAAAAATCGCTGATCGCCGCCATTAGTAGTAAAAAAAAAAAACTATCCCCTATTTTGTAAACGCTATAAATTTTGCGCAAACCAACCGATAAACGATTATTGCGTTTTTTTTTTACCAAAAATAGGTAGAAGAATACGTATCGGCCTAAACTGAGGAAAGAAAAAAAAATGTATATATGTTTTTGGGGGATATTTATTATAGCAAAAAGTAAAAAATATTGCATTTTTTTCAAAATTGTCACTCTATTTTTGTTTATAGCACAAAAAATTAAAACCGCAGAGGTGATCAAATACCACCAAAAGAAAGCTCTATTTGTGGGGAAAAAAGGACGCCAATTTTGTTTGGGAGCCACGTCGCACGACCGCGCAATTGTCTGTTAAAGCGACGCAGTCCCGAACTGTAAAAACCCCTTGGGTCTTTAGGCAGCAATATGGTCCGGGGCTTAAGTGGTTAATTGACAGGAGCTTCACTGTCACAACAACAGCTGCACCTTGTGATTGTGACCAAGTCCCCCTGCGTGTGGAAGGAGGGTGAGGAAGAAAGCTCTGCACTGAATAAAAGCACCATTTTTGGTAAATGGCAGTCGTTTTTAAAGCTATTGCTTAACCACTTAAGCCCCGGACCATATTGCTGGTCAAAGACCACAGCACTTTTTGCGATTCGGCACTGTGTCACTTTAACTGACAATTGCGCGGTCGTGCGACGTGGCTCCCACACAAAATTGCCGTCCTTTTTTTCCCACAAATAGAGCTTTCTTTTGGTGGTATTTGATCACCTCTGCGGTTTTTCGTTTTTGCGCTATAAACAAAAATAGAGCGACAATTTTGAAATAAATGAATATTTTTTACTTTTTGCTATAATAAATATCCCCCAAATATATATAAAAAAACGTTTTTTTTCCTCAGTTTAGGACGATACGTATTCTTCTACATATTTTTCGTAAAAAAAAATCGCAATAAGCGTTTATTGATTGGTTTGCGAAAAAGTTATAGCGTTTACAATATAGGAGGTATTTTTATGGCATTTTTATTAATATTTTTTTTTTTACTAGTAATGGCGGCGATCAGCGATTTTTATTTTATTTTATTGGTACTGCGACATTATGGAGGACACTTTTGACACATTTTTGGGACCATTGGCATTTTCATAGCGATCAGTACTATAAAAATGCATTGGATTACTATAAAAATGCCACTGGCAGTTAAGGGGTTAACACTAGGGGGCGGGGAAGGGGTTAATTATGTTCCCTGGGTGTGTTCTAACTGTAGGGGGGGTGGACTGACATGGGGAAAAGGACTGATCTTCTGTTCATACATTGTATGAACAGAAGATCAGCATTTCCCTCCCTGACAGGACCGGGAGCGATCGCTTGTGCCCCCGGCGGACACGCGCACGGGAGTCGGGGGCGAGCGGGCCCCTATTGCCTGCTGCCCAGCAGAGCCCACCTGCTGCCGTATAACTGCGGCGGCTGGTTGGCAAGCAGTTGAATCCCATTTACACTGGGGCCGCCGTGTGTTAGGCGCTAAATTGACACTCGTTTTAGTGATGCTTTAGCACTGTTTAAGCGGCGCTTTTAACCCCCGATAGTGCCCGAAGGGGGTTAAAAACGGCCTTGTTGCAGAGCTTTTCAGGCGCTTTTGGAAGCACTGCCCATTCATTTCAATGGGCAGGGCGTTTTTGGGAGTGCTGTATACCGCCCCAAAGATGCTGCTTGCAGGACTTTTCCTAATGTCCCGCAAGTGCACCGCCCCTGTGTGAAAAGATACACTGAAATGAATGGGGAGGTGGTTTTCAGGCACTATTTAGAGCAGGGGTCCTCAATCTACGGCCCTCCAGCTGTTCAGGAACTACAATTCCCATCATGCCTAGTCATGTCTGTGAATGTCAGAGTTTAACAATGCCTCATGGGATGTGTAGTTCTGGAACAACTGGAGGGCCGTAGTTTGAAGATCCCTGATTTAGAGGCTATTTCTAGCGCTAAAACGCCTGAAAACCCGCCTCAGTGTGAATGGGGTCGAAGTGTTTTGCACATCACAATGCTGATTCTGTGTAGATATTATTTTTGCTATTACAGGAGATGCAGCAACTATTCAATGTAGAGCTGCTGCCTCTTGAAAGACTTCAGTGGACATTCTTTTCTAGAGGTGTACAATGTCTAATCTTTTCCTTTCCCTATGGCAGGCCTTTATTCGTGTGCGAGACCTTCGCTACCTGGAACTCATCAACAGCATTGAGGTAACAAGCATTGTATGTCCTGCTCCTTGTGATGTAGCTTCTTTTTTACACATTACATTTATTTTCCTTTTCTTTCTTTCTTTCTTTCTTTCTTTCTTTCTTTCTTTCTTTCTTTCTTTCTTTCTTTCTTTCTTTCTTTCTTTCTTTCTTTCTTTCTTTCTCTCTTTCTCTCTTTCTCTCTCTCTCGTGTTCTCTCTCTCTCTCGTGTTCTCTCTCTCTCTCGTGTTCTCTCTCTCTCTCGTGTTCTCTCTCTCTCTCGTGTTCTCTCTCTCTCTCGTTCTCTCTCTCTCTCGTGTTCTCTCTCTCTCTCGTTCTTGTGTTCTCTCTCTCTCTCTCTCTCTCTCTCTCTCTCTCTCTCTCTGCCTCTCGTGTTCTCTCTCTCTCGTGTTCTCTCTCTCTCTCTCTCTCTCTCTCTCTCTCTCTCTCTCTCTCTCTCTCTCTCTCTCTCTCTCTCTCTCTCTCTCTCCCTCTTGTGTTCTCTCTCTCGTTCTTGTGCTCTCTCTCTCTCTCTCTCTCTCTCTCTCTCTCTCTCTCTCTCTCTCTCGTGTTCTCTCTCTCGTTCTTGTGTTCTCTCTCTCTCTCTCTCTCTCTCCCTCTCGTGTTCTCTCATTCTCTCATTCTCTCTCTCTCTCTCTCTCTCTCTCTCTCTCTCTCTCTCTCTCTCTCTCTCTCTCTCTCTCTCTCTCTCTCTCTCTCATTCTCGTGTTCTCTCTCTCGTTCTTGTGTTCTCTCTCTCTCTCGTGTTCTCTCTCTCTCTCTCGTGTTCTCTCTCTCTCTCTCGTTCTCTCTCTCTCTCGTGTTCTCTCTCTCTCGTTCTCTCTCTCTCGTTCTCTCTCGTTCTCTCTCGTTCTCTCTCTCTCTCTCTCTCGTTCTCTCTCTCTCTCTCTCTCGTTCTCTCTCTCTCTCTCTCTCGTTCTCTCTCTCTCTCTCTCTCTCGTTCTCTCTCGTTCTCTCTCGTTCTCTCTCGTTTCTCTCTCTCTCTCTCTCTCTCTCTCTCTCTCGTTTCTCTCTCTCTCTCTCGTTTCTCTCTCTCTCTCGTTTCTCTCTCTCTCTCTCTCGTTCTCTCTCACTCGTTCTCTCTCGTTCTCTTTCTCTCGTTTCTCTCTCTCTCTCTCTCTCGTTCTCTCTCGTTCCCTCTCTCGTTCCCTCTCTCTCTCTCTCTCTCGTTCTCTCTCGTTCCCTCTCTCGTTCCCTCTCTCTCTCTCTCTCTCTCTCTCTCTCGTTTCTCTCTCTCTCTCTCGTTTCTCTCTCTCTCTCTCTCTCTCTCTCTCTCTCTCGTTTCTCTCTCTCTCGTTCTCTCTCTCTCTCTCGTTCTCTCTCTCTCTCTCGTTCTCTCTCTCTCTCTCTCGTTCTCTCTCTCTCTCTCTCGTTCTCTCTCTCTCTCGTTCTCTCTCTCGTTCTCTCTCTCGTTCTCTCTCTCGTTCTCTCTCTCTCTCTCTCTCTCTCTCTCTCTCTCTCTCTCTCGTTTCTCTCTCTCTCTCTCGTTTCTCTCTCTCTCTCTCTCTCTCTCTCTCTCTCTCGTTTCTCTCTCTCTCGTTCTCTCTCTCTCTCTCGTTCTCTCTCTCTCTCTCGTTCTCTCTCTCGTTCTCTCTCTCTCTCTCGTTCTCTCTCTCGTTCTCTCTCTCGTTCTCTCTCTCGTTTCTCTCTCTCGTTCTCTCTCTCGTTTCTCTCTCTCTCTCTCTCTCTCTCTCTCTCTCTCTCTTTCTCTCGTTCTCTCTCGTTCTCTCTCTCTCTCTCTCTCGTTCTCTCGTTCTCTCTCTCTCTCTCTCTCTCTCTCTCTCGTGTTCTCTCTCTCTCTCTCGTGTTCTCTCTCTCTCTCTCTCTCTCGTGTTCTCTCTCTCTCTCTCTCTCTCGTGTTCTCTCTCTCTCTCGTGTTCTCTCTCTCTCTCTCTCTCTCTCGTTCTCGCTTTCTCTCTCTCTCATTTCTCTCTCTCGTTCTCTCTCTCTCTCTCTCTCTCGTTCGTCAGGGGGAGGTGGGCAGGGTATTATATATACGTATATTACACTTCAGCTTTAAAGTGGTTGCAAACCTCTGTAATGTAAAATGAACAAAGCATTATCTTCTGTAGTGTCTACTTAAACCAATCCAATCCTCATTCCAAAGCCCTTGGTGTGATTCCGGTCTCCTTCCTCCTCTGATAACCTGCATGAGTCACTTCTTGCAGGGTATGCAGACTCCAAGAGATACAGGTGAACTGGGGGAAGGTGCTCTAACACACGACCTGTGATTGACAGCCTTAGCGGTGCATGTTTCCCTATGGGAATGTAAAGCGGACCTGGGCAAATTTCAGCACCAGAGCCACTTGGCCCTTTAGCTGTCCCTATCTGGTCCTCTATGCCTCCGCTGTTGGCATGCCTCAGTGAGGGAACTGACCGGCTCAGAGAGGCACACTGACAGATCTCCATGTGGAGAGCTGCAAGAACTGGGAGGAGAGAGCCTGAGCAGCCAATTGGTACAGCGGGCAGGGTTGGTTCTGGGTGGAGAGCGTTGCCTAGGAGAGATTCCGCCACTCTCGTGCCACTTCGCTACCCGGCCAAGTTCTTCCAGTATCGGCACCTGCACTCTGCATACCCCGGGAGCTGTACACACGTTCTTCACTCCTCAAGGCCAGGACTTGCAGAATTCCTGACTGTACCGATCCCCCCAGTCATTCTCGCCGTTCGGCTCTGGGGCGCTCCCCCCACCTCAGGCCAAATGCGGTATTGCACACTGCTTTGGCTTGAATCCTGCTTGTGTTGCAACACAACGGGCTAGATTCAGCATTGATTTACGCCGGCGTATCCATAGATACACCGCGTAAATTCAAAGCTGCGCCGGCGTATCTTCTTTCTGTATTCAGAAAGCAAGATACGCCGACATTAGCCTAAGATCCGACTGGCGTAAGTCTCTTACACCGTCGTATCTTAGGGTGCATATTTACGCTGGCCGCTAGGTGGCGCTTCCATCGTTTTCGGCGTAGAATATGCAAATGACCTAGATGCGCCGATTCACAAATTTACGTACGCCCGTTTTTTGTTTTTTTTTAAGTCGTTTACGTTAGGCTTTTTCGGCGTAGGGTTGCTCCTGCTATTATGAGGCGTACGCAATGTTAAGTATGGACGTGGTTCCCGCGTCGAATTTTGAATTTTTTACGTCGTTTGCGTAAGTCGTTCGCAAATAGGGCTGGACGTAATTTACGTTTACGTCGAAACCAATGGCGTACTTTGGAGCAATGCACACTGGGAAATTCCACGGACGGCGCATGAGCCGTTCGGGGAAAAACTTCAATCGCGTCGGGTCACCAACCATTTACATAAAACACGCCCCCCTCATACTCATTTGAATTAGGCGCGCTTACGCCGGCCCCATTTTACGCTACGCCGCCGCAACTTACGGAGCAAGTGCTTTGTGAATACTGCACTTGCCCGTGTAAGTTGCGGCGGCGTAGCGTAAATAACATACGCTACGCCCGCACATACTTACGGCGGGCTACTTGAATCTAGCCCCTTACTCGCAAACTGAGTCAGGATTTTTTCAAATACGATGCTCGTATTGCGAAAGGCTCGTTAACCGCGTTGCTCGCAATCCCAGGATCCACTGTACTGGTTGGGCTAAGCTGTGACTTTTGGCTGTGTGATCCGTATCTGAATACCTTTTCAGTGTTTATTGTCCTTTTTTTATAATCAGTAAATGAATTGGTGAAAGCCGCTCCGCAGTGCAGAGTTCACTCCTCGGTCCCCTCTATTGTGTCTACACAATAGTGTTGACTTACCCCTAACATGGAGAGGTCATGGCGGCATCGGGGATGGGAGAGGCGAGGATTGCAGCGCACATTTTTTACTTTTCCTTCCTTTGGCTTGTTTTGCTGGCAGTTTGTCTTGGTGACATCATCCATCCAAGTCATATCTATTTCCTCTAATATGAAAAATGTTTGACTTCCGCACTGCTAAAGCAGAGATTCAGAATGAAACGCGCTCAGAGCTTTCTTGGTGGGCTTCATGTATTGTGGTGAGATATTTTGTAGTCTTGCAAGGCCTCTTAGACCCCTTTCGCACTGACGCGTTTTTATGGCAGTTTAGCGCTAAAAATAGCGCTGCTATACCGCCTGAAAAAATCGTGCCCTGCAGTCTTCAGAGTGAAAGATGGAAAGTGATGGTGACGCGCTGTGAACTAATAATAGAAGGGGGATCTCGATACCTAACAAGTAGGTAACCCTAAAGTGAAATACATAAATAAATAAATACTAGGTGACTATTACAGGGAAAGAAAGGTGAATAAACAACATATAATGTGAACATAAAGTCACCTAGTATTTATTTATTTATGTATTTCACTTTAGGGTTACCTACTTGTTAGGTATTGAGATCCCCCTTCTATTATTAGTTCACAGCGCGTCACCATCACTTTCCATATTTGCATTTTTTTCGGTGTAAGGCAGACTTTAAGGTGATTGCAGCAGTGCCCCCCGGTGTCCAGTACAGATAGCGCAAGAGTACTACTATTTCCTTTAGTGTGAAAGCCTTCGGTGCGCTAGCAGGACCGCTCCAAAAGTCCTGCTAGCTGCATCTTTGGAGCGGTATAGGAGCGGGGTGCTCCTACACCGCTCCTTCCCATTGAAATTGATGTGAAACTGCGGTAATACCTCTGCAGAGGCGCATTGCAAACGGTATTAACCCTTTTTTCGGCCGCTAGCAGGGGTTAAAACCGCACCGCTATCGGCCGAAGATTGCGGTAAATATGATGGTATAGTGCCGCTCTACCGCCACCGCACCTCCCGTGCCCAGTGTGAAAGGGGCCTTAAAGCTGAAGTTTTACCCCCCCTCTCCATCAACGGGTTAATGATATTTTGAAATTAAATAGAAAAAGCACTCGCATTGCCTCATCCGTAATTATAGGGATACAAAAAAGAGGGGGAAACACAAAAGGCTGCACAGTAAACAATAGAAATATAAAAAATATAGGGCCAGATCCACGTAGATAGGCGTAAATTTAAATGGGCGTAGCGTAGTTACGCTACGCCGCCGCAACTTTGAGAGGCAAGTGCTGTATTCACAAAGCACTTGCGTCTAAAGTTACGGCGGCGTAGCGTAAATGTGCCGGCGTAAGCGCGCCTAAATCAAATGAGGAACAGGGGGGCGTGTTTTATGTAAACTAAGCATGACCCCACGTAAATGACGCTTTTTCCGAATGGCGAATGCGCGCACATGCTCAGTATCACGTCGGATATTCGCCCTAAGATACGACGGCTCAATGGCAACGACGTGAACGTAACCTACGCCCAGCCCCATTCACGTACGACTTACGTAAACGACGTAAAAATATACGCTTGTTCCAACTTGGTCCATACTTTGCATTACCTGCGCCTCCTATAGCAGGGGTAACTTTACGCCTTACGTAAACGGCGTAGCTAAATTCGACGGGCGCAAGTACGTTCGTGAATCGGCGTATCTAGGTCATTTGCATATTCGACGCGTAAATCTACGGAAGCGCCCCTTGCGGCCAGCATAAATATGCACCCAAGATACAACGGCAACTTACGTTGGTCGTCTGAAGCCATATTTCAGGCGTAACTAGTGTTAGGAATCGGACGCATAGATACAACGGCGCATCTGGACACTTACGCTCCGTATCTGTAGAGAGAGAGAAGATATATATATATATATATATATATATATATATATATATACACACACACACACACACACACACACACACACACACACACACACACACACACACACACACACAAACACATATATATATATATATATATATATATAATGTGTGTATGTGTGTGTGTATATATATATATATATATATATATATTATATATAGTGTGTGTGTATATGTATACATACACACGAGTGTGTGTGTGTGTGTGCGGGAGATAAATAAATGAGCGAAAGAGAGGTAAAAATAAATGAGAGAGAGAGGGAGGTGGAGGTGTAGAGAGAGAGAGCGTCTTTTTTTTGTTTTTTTTTTTTGTTGGTACCTTTTCTGACAGGTGTCACAGATCTGTCAGTGCAATACATGGAGTAACCAGTAGGTGTCACCAGTGTATATACAGTAGCAGAACCAGGGAGCCCTGCAATGTGGGGAGAACTTCGAAAGTTTTTTTTTTTTTCTTCTGTTTTAACAGTTTTCTTTTCATATGAAGTATTGTCCTGACAGTTTGCTTGTTTATAAAGCTGCCGTGTATCTATTTTTCATACTTTATCTCCATATTTCAACTAAAGTGACCATTGGAGCGGTATTAAACCCAAAAGCAAAAATGTAATCTATTGCAGCACTCAATTGCCATTTATTTATTTCAGGTACTTATATAGTGCCAACAATTTATGCAGCACTTTATATATACTCGAGTATAAGCCGAGTTTTTCAGCACATTTTTTTGGTACTGAAAATGCCCCCCTCGGCTTATACTCGAGTCATCTTTTTGCGCCTGATCTCCCGGAATTTGGAGACCCGGTACCGGCCGGACGTAGGCCCCCTGGACCCCAAACTTGGCACACATGTAGCACCACTCTTCCTCTATAAGTGTGCAAAGTTTGTTGTCGGGGAGCACTGATTTTTTTTTTTTCAAAGCCGGGCACCCCTTCCATAGACTCACATGGGCACAGTGAGGCATGGACACAGTGAGGCATGCACATGGGCACTGTGAGGCATGGGCACAGTGAGGCATGCACATGGGCACAGTGAGGCATGCACATGGGCACAGTGAGACATGGGCACAGTGAGGCATGGACATGTACACAGTGAGGCATGGACACAGTGAGGCATGCAGATGGACACCCTAGGCTTATACTCGAGTCAATACGTTTTCCCAGTTTTTTGTGGTAACATTAGGTGCCTCGGCTTATATTCGGGTCACCTTATACTCGAGTATATACGGTACATTGTACATTCACATCAGTCCCTACCTTCAAGGAGCTTCCAACCTAAGGTCCCTAACTCACATTCATACATATACTGGGGCCAATTAAGACAGGATCCAATTTACCTACCGGCATGTCTTTAGAGTGTGGGAGGAAACCGGAGTACTCGGAGGAAACACACACGGGCACAGGGAGAATATTTTTAAGTGATCACGAAAAAAAGGGAGTCTTAACTTTTTTATTTATTTTTATTTGTTTTAAAAAAATAAAAAAAACAACCAAGGAAGGCAAAAGAAAAGCAGATTGAATTTCGGCTCAATGCTGAAGCACAGCAGTTGGCGGTCAGTGTTAAAGGAGGGCAATCTGTGTGCATGGTTTCCCCCAGCCCCCCCCACCCCCCCCCCCCCCCCCCACCCCGAGCCAGAGAAAAACTCAATAACTGGTGCAGACAGCACCTCTGGTATAGTTAGGAAGTCTGAAGATTTCCAGGCTGGGTAGACGGGTGGTTTATTAAATTCTCGCTGGTTCCTGTCGGCGCCCGGCGCTCGCTGCACCTGACTACACAATGTCCTTTTCATTTGTCTGTCCTCCGGAGACACCGGCCCGGGACCAACGCTCGGATACACCTGCTGTTTACATTCTCCACGCCGGCACTCGCCACGCTCCCAGCATTGTGCTGAATGGGGGGTCAGAGGATCCCTTGTAATGGAGAAATCGCTGCAAATAAATCACATTAACGTGAAAGTTCACTTCTGTATTTCTTCACAAGTTATGGCTTTTTTTTTTCTATAAATTCAGCCTCATGCCTGTCTGGGATGATAAATGTCAGCTGAAAGCAAGGCCATGGATAAAAATAATGATTTTTTCTGGGCAAGGGGGGTGGTGCGGGGGTTCATTGTTGAGGACCCAGAGAAAAAAAGAAACCTAGGTGAATTGTGTATGTGGCAAAATTGCATTTAAAGTGGGAGGTTCACCCTGAAAACGAATTTTTAACATTAGAGCCAGCATAGTAAGGGCATATACTTTCGGAAGTTTTTTTTTTTTCTCCGTACTTACCTTTATATTCTGATTTGGTCCAGGGCTTCCGCGTTCTGATGACTCCGGGACTTGGCGTTCCTATCCCTGCCTCAGGGTTCCGATGACTGCGGGACAGGGCGTTCCTATCCTTCGGTTCGATGATTGACGGCTTGTGAAACAGGTGACCTGTCGCACAACGCACGTCACCAGATTTCCAGAAATGGCCGAGCTGCGAGTCGGCACTATATGGCGCCTGCACCCGCGTGTAGAGCTGACTGCGCAGGCGCAGTATAGTGCCGACTCGCAGCTCAGCTATTTCCCGACATCTGGTGACGTGCGTTGTGCGACAGGTCACCTGTATCACAAGCCGTCAATCATCGAACCGAAGGATAGGAACGCCCAGTCCCGCAGTCATCGGAACCCGGAAGCCCTGGACAAAAACAGAATATAAAGGTAAGTACGGAGAGCAGAGTAAGGAGCAGTGGTGGCCGGTGATCAAAATTTTGGGGGGCAGCAAACTAACGCTACCCCCCCTACCACGATAAAACGATGGGAAGGGGGCATTCGACCACTGCGACGTGCGCGAACCAGGAAGTTCAATGATTCCACGCATGCGTCTAATCACTTCGACGCATGCGCGGGATTTCGGGCCAGCGGACATGTCCGATGAGTCGTACTCACCATCGCACATGTCCGACGGACATGGTTCCAGCGGACAAGTTTCTTAGCATGCTAAGAAACATTTGTCCGCTGGAAACCTGTCCGCTAGGCCAGGAATCCGGTCCGCTAGGCCCTACACACGGTCGGACATGTCCGCGGAAACTGGTCCGCGGACCAGTTTCAGCAGACATGTTCGGTCGTGTGTACGAGGCCTGAGACTTTAAGTCTCATGCAAAGTTGCAGCAGTGGGGCTTGGATAAAACCAAAGGATGAAAATAAATTAGCAAACAAGTATTTTATTTAAAAAGCACAGCGAATGTTTGCTATTCACAGTGCTTTAGCAAGCTAAATAACATTCAGTTGGGATCTGCATGTTCTTTTTAGGTCTTATTCTACGAAGGACTGGTAACGAAGGTTAATTGAGAGAGGAAAAAAAAAAAACTTTATCCGTATCGGGGTCCACTGGTTAGGAAAGTGCTATAAATATGTGATAAAAATTTATTTTTATATCTCCCAGGAACGTAAAAAACGCGGAGATGCCAACGACGACCTGTTCCTGGCGGATGTCTGCGCCTATCAGGGCAAGTTCCACGAGGCAGCCAAGCTCTACAAGAAGGGTGGGCAAGAGAACCGAGCGATGGACATGTACACTGACCTGCGCATGTTTGAGTATGCCAAGGTACCCATTCATCAGATGCTCAACTGCTTATCTTAAAGGATACGTGGCAGGACTCCGCTGGTACTTATGGTTCCTAAAGTAGGACTAAAGCACAACTTATTTTTAGGACACAGACAGTGGACTCCTTTGTCACATCTAGATCAGGAATTGATAAACTATGTATTACCTATACACTTTGTTGCACTAGAACAAGGGTCTCCAAACTTTCTAAACAACGGGCCAGTTTACTGTCCTTCAAATTTAAAGGATGGGGGCTGCACTGTGGTCAGTGCGAGTAGAACATTTTCTGGCGTCAGAGGGAGTAAACAATGCCCCATTATTAGTATTAGGGGTATTAATAGTGCCCCATCATTGGTGTCAGTGGGAGGAAGAGTTCCCTTATCAGTGGTATCAGTGGGAGGAATAGTGCCCCATCACTGGTGTCAGTGGAAGGAAGAGTTCCCTCATCAGTGGTATCAGTGGGAGGAATAGTGCCCCATCACTTGTGTCAGTGGGAGGAATAGTGCCCCATCACTGGTGTCAGTGGGAGGAAGAGTTCCCTCATCACTGATGTCGGTGGGAGGAATAGTGCCCCATCACTGGTGTCGGTGGGAGGAATAGTGCCCCATCACTGGTGTCAGTGGGAGGAATAGTGCCCCATCACTGGTGTCAGTGGGAGGAATAGTGCCCCATCACTGGTGTCAGTGGGAGGAATAGCGCCCCATCACCGGTGTCAGTGGGAGGAATAGCGCCCCATCACTGGTGTCAGTGGGAGGAATAGCGCCCCATCACCGGTGTCAGTGGGATGAATAAGCGCCCCATCACTGGTGTCAGTGGGATGAATAGCGCCCCATCACTGGTGTCAGTGGGAGGAATAGCGCCCCATCACTGGTGTCAGTGGGAGGTATAGCGTCCCATCACTGGTGTCAGTGGGAGGTATAGCGTCCCATCACTGGTGTCAGTGGGAGGTATAGCGTCCCATCACTGGTGTCAGTGGGAGAGATATGGTCCCATCTCTGGTGTCAGTGGGAGGAATAGCGTCCCATCACTGGTGTCAGTGGGAGGAATAGCGTCCCATCACTGGTGTCAGTGGGAGGAATAGCGTCCCATCACTGGTGTCAGTGGGAGGAATAGCGTCCCATCATTGGGGTCAGTGGGAGGAATAGCGTCCCATCATTGGTGTCAATGGAAGGAATGGCGCCCCATTATTACTGTTAATGGGAAGAATAGTGCCCCATCGCTGGTTTCAGTGGAAGGAATAGTTCCCCATCATCGGCCATAGGCTTCCGTTGCTGTCAATCACATCCAATGACGCAGCACACCGGGGGGGGCGGGGCCGAGTGATACAGTCTGTGGCTATGGCCACCGGCTGTATCACTGGAGCAAGCCCGCAAGAACTAACCCCCATGGGAGAGAGCTCGCATGAAGGGGGGTTAGCTCTTGCGGGGAGGACCCGAGACAGCCATAGAGGCACCCCAGAAGAGGAGGATCGGGGCCACTCTGTGCAAAACGAGCTGCACAGTGGAGGGAAGTATAACATGTTTGTTATTTAAAAAAATAAAAAAATAACCTTTACAACCCCTATAACACTGCCCAGAAGAGTGGAGGGTTTTATAGGAGTAAGAAGGGGTTGGGACAACTCCATTGTAATGTTATTGTAGTGTAGCTGTCCTGTGCAGTTATCTAGTAGACCTTGACAGATGTTTCTTCCTCAGGATTTCATAGCTTCCGGAGATCCAAAAGAGACCAAAAATCTGATCACCAAACAGGCGGACTGGGCCCGAAACATCCGGGAGCCAAAAGCAGCAGCTGAAATGTACATTTCGGCCGGAGAGCACATGAAGGCCATTGAGCTGAGCGGGGACCACGGCTGGGTGGAGATGTGAGTTCCAACCTTACATATATATACATACATACAAATGGGAGCTACCTGGGTGCCTCAACTCCAGGGGGGGGGGGAAAGTTATCCCATGAAGTGGGGCTGCTTGTTTTTGTCTAACCCGGGGTTGGCGAAGGTAGATATACTTACCTAATCCTCCAAATTCCCCCCCAGCACAAAACTGGTTCCTGCGGCTCCTGCTCCTCAGCGGTCTAGCAGGCTTGTTCAGTGGACTGGTCTGATGTCATCACGCCCATAGACTTGCTCTGGACGTGAGGACATCAGGAACATTCCACCGCTGGATCATGGGGGAGCGCCGTTTTGCCGCTGGAGCAGAAGATTGGGTGAGTATAAGCTTTCTGTTCATCCCTGGACGAAACGAGCACAGCCCTACTGCATTAGAAATGTTTATGTTTACATACACACAGGGCTCTGTACACAGGTCAGCGATCTGACTGTTTCTTCTCCCTGCAAAGCAAGGAGAACAAACAGCCAGATCTGTTGGTAAAAGCAGCACACCTTACTCGTTCTTGGGCACACAGTTAACCCCTTGATTGCTCCTAGATGTTAAAGTGATATTTGTTTTACTTGCCTGCTCTGTGTAATGGTTTTGCACAGAGCAGCCTCGATTCTCCTCTTCTCGGGTCCCTCCCAATGCTCTGTGTGTCCATTCAGACACAGAGCTACAGCTTGGCCCTCTTTTTCTCTCTCTCTCTCGCTCTCTCTCTCGCTCTCTCTCTCTCTCTCTCTCGCTCTCTCGCTCGCTCTCTCGCTCTCTCGCTCTTTTTCACTCTCTCGCTCTCTTGTTCTCTCACTCGCTCTCTTGTTCTCTCTCTTGTTCTCTCGCGTTCTCTCTCTTGTTCTCTCGCGTTCTCTCTCTTGTTCTCTCGCTCTCTCTCTTGTTCTCTCGCTCTCTCTCTTGTTCTCTCGCTCTCTCTCTTGTTCTCTCGCTCTCTCTCTTGTTCTCTCGCTCTCTCTCTTGTTCTCTCGCTCTCTCTCTCTCTCTCTCTCGCTCTCTCTCTTGTTCTCTCGCTCTCTCTCTTGTTCTCTCGCTCTCTCTCTTGTTCTCTCGCTCTCTCTCTTGTGCTCTCGCTCTCTCTCTTGTGCTCTCGCTCTCTCTCTTGTGCTCTCGCTCTCTCTCTTGTGCTCTCGCTCTCTCTCTTGCGCTCTCGCTCTCTCTCTATCGCGCTCTCTCTCTCTTGTGCTCTCTCTCCTTGTTCTCTTGCGCTCTCTCTCTTGTTCTCTCGCGCTCTCGTTCTCTCGCTCTCTTGTGCTCTCGCTCTCTTGTTCTCTCGCTCTCTTGTTCTCTCGCTCTCTTGTGCTCTCGCTCTCTTGTGCTCTCGCTCTCTTGTTTTCTCTCTCGCTCTCTTGTTTTCTCTCTCGCTCTCTTGTTTTCTCTCTCGCTCTCTTGTTTTCTCTCTCGCTCTCTTGTTTTCTCTCTCGCTCTCTTGTTTTCTCTCTCGCTCTGTTGTTCTCGCTCTGTTGTTCTTGCTCTCTTGTTCTCTCGCGCTCTCTGTCTCTCTCTCTCCCTCCCTCATTGGCTCACTGACTTTAACAGCAGCGGGAGCCAATGGGGCCAATCAGGAGGGAGAGTCCTGGCCAGCCCCTAGAGGGCCCGCCTGGTGAGAAGTCATTTTCGCCCCCTCACCCCGCTTTTTAACTTTCTGGCTGCATGGGAGAAGAGGTAAGAAGTCAGCACCCCTTGCTTCTCAATTTAATGTAAGATGTCATTTCCGACAGCAGAACACCCCCTCCCCCCGCTTCTCAACTTTCTTTAATGTGACATGTCACTGTCGTCAGCGCCCCCCGCTTCTCATTTTTAATGTGCCATGTCATTTTGCTTAGGGCCCCAGGGAGGTTCGGATCGGCACTGTCTATGGCAAAGTGCAAAAACCCTGCAGGAAAGCCACTGCGCTGCACCTACGGTGTGGGTAAACCACAGTGCATCATTGTGAAAGCGGCCTTAGGCCCCTTTCACACAATTGGTCTGACCCAGTCGGACTCTCAATTCACCTCCATGGAGCTGCAGATGTAAACGGACTTGTGTTCATTTACACCCGCTTACCTTAAATTCAAACTGCGGGAAAAAAAAATACAGAAGGGTATCCGTCCCTTTGCGTCTGATCGTATGGGAGGGCCCATAGAGTAGAGTGAGCTGTGTCCGTGTCTGCTCAGAATATGCAGATCTGTCATCCGCCTGTTCCACTCATTGTGGCCCTCGCTCTTCAAAAGGTTGAGCACCGCTGGTCTATACCTATAGCAAGCAAACCTAGATTCCGACTTTGATTTGGCTGCCCTTTTCTTCATAATATAAAAGAGCAAGCCAATAAAATGTAAAATTTGCAAAAGTCACTAATGATTTAAAATGTGTACTTTGTGAGAATAGACCACGGTTTCCTTTTTGCATGCAGAATGTTCCCGTTTTTCACTTCCTGAGTCCCTTTGCTCCATGCATTCTGTAACAGGTGTAAATGTTATTGGCCCCACATGGCCAGTTTCTGAAGGATAACGTCATATAGAAATGAATAGCAATGGAGCTCTGGAGGCGGACAGCCTGATCTCACCTCTCGAATAATTCTCTCTCCAGCAAGGCCGTGAAGTGTGGCAGGACATCCCGCTGACAGCACCTGCCGGCTGGGCATAATGGCAGCGGCTTAAATTACAGAGGCTCATAAAATGACCCGTTTCCTGCCTCTGTACCTATGCAGCCCAGTCCAACAATCGCATCGGAAACGTGGCGTGCACAAAAGTCCTTGGAGAGCTCTAATATATAGGAAAACAAAGTCCTTCTACCAAACATGTTGAAAACGTAACGTCCAGCCACCCATGACGTCCTGCGGTTATCTATAGCCTTTTGTTTTGCTCTCCGCATACCTGGAAAACAGTTGAGGAACGCGGTAGGCAGGAAGTCGGCTATTTGCGGTCATTCGGTGCAAAAAAACAAGGTTGCCGTTTCCTGTGTTTACTCCTCTGGGCTCATCTTTTCCACTTCCAGGATGAACCATCTTCTCCTGTATTGCACATTCGGCTTCCTGGTCTCAAAGGCTCACACTTTTTTTTTTATATAAAAAAAAAATCCCGACCTTCCTGTGTTTTATCACCCATATCCCATCCATCTGAAGTGGACAGCTGTGGCCATTCTGCTGCTATGGGACTAAAATAAGTCCCAGCATGCTTTGCCAGACAGTAATAGCGACATCTTGTTGTGGAATCGCCACTTCCCATGGTGACGTAATTGTGTCACGGCGATGTTTTCATCCGTCGGGCCTGAAAGTGACTTGTTGGCCTTTAGAACTTAAAGGGGTTGTAAAGGTAAAAGTTTTTTTTAAGGTAAAAAAACATCTGACAGCACCCCCCCGAGCCCCCGTTTTACTTGCCTCACCCCTCGAAAGTCCCGGGCGCGTCCTCGTCATCCTGTTCCGGTGCCAGCCTGGCCGTTGATTGGCTAGGTTGGACGGATTGATAGCAGCGCAGCCATTGGCTGGCGCTGCTGTCAATCACAGCGGATGACGCGGGGCGGGGCCGAGTGATACAGTCAGCGGCTGTGGCCGCCGCTGTATCACGGGAGCGCGCTCGCAAAAGCTTTCCACCATGCGAGGGAGCTCGCATGAAGGTGGAAAGCTTTTGCGAGGAGGAGCCGAGACAGCCGCCGAGGGACCCCAGAAGACAGAATTAGGGGACACTCTGTGCAAAACGAGCTGCACAGTGGAGGTAAGTATGACATGTTTGTTATTAAAAAAAAAAAAAAAAATCTTGCCTTTAGTGTTCCTTTAAAGGGGTTGTAAAGGTTACATTTTTTTTTTTCTAAATAACAAACATGTCATACTTACCTCCACTGTGCAGTTCGTTTTGCACAGAGTGGCCCCCGATCCTCGTCTTCTGGGGTCCCTCTGCGGCTGTCTCGGCTCCTCCCCGCAAGAGCTAACCCCCTTCTGGGGAGCTTTCTCCCAAGGGGGTTAGCATGCGGGCGTGCTCCTGTGTGATACAGTGGCGGCCATAGCCGCCGAGCGTATCACTCGGCCCCCGACCCACGGTGCGCCGCATCATTGATTTGATTCACGGCAGTGGGAGCCAATGGCTGCGCTGCTATCAATCATGTCAATCATCCAATGAAGAGCCCACAGAGATGGGAGAGACCAACGCGGGATCGCGCCCACAGAGATTCGGGCCTCAGTGACGTAAAATGGGGACTCGCGTTAACTATCAGATGTTTTTCACCTTAATGCATTTAAGGGGTTGTAAAGGTACAATTTTTTTTTTTCCTAAATAGCTTCCTTTACCTTAGTGCAGTCCTCCTTCACTTACCTCATCCTTCCATTTTGCTTTTAAATGTCCTTATTTCTTCTGAGAAATCCTCACTTCCTGTTCTTCTGTCTGTAACTCCACACAGTAATGCAAGGCTTTCTCCCTGGTGTGGAGTGTCGTGCTCGCCCCCTCCCTTGGACTACAGAAGAGTCAGGACGCTCTCTGCGTTGCAGATAGAGAAAGGAGCTGTGTGTTAGTGAGTGTCCTGACTCTCCAGTAGTGCAAGGGAGGGGGCGAGCAGGACACTCCACACCAGGGAGAAAGCCTCGCATTACTGTGTGGAGTTGCAGACAGAAGAACAGGAAGTGAGGATTTCTCAGAAGAAATAAGGACATATAAAAGCAAAAATGGAAGGATGAGGTAAGTGAAGGAGGACGACACTAAAGTAAAGGAAGCTATTTAGGAAAAAAAATTGTTCTTTTACAACCCCTTTTAAGGTGAAAAAAACAGAAGCTTTAGGCCCCGTACACACGACCGGATCTGTCCGCTGAAACTGGTCCGACGGACCAGTTTCAGCAGACATGTTCGGTCGTCTGTAGGCCCGACCGGACAATTATCCGGTGGATCGGACAGTTTCCAGTGGACAAAAATTTCTTAGCAAAACCTGTCCGCTGGAAACCTGTCCGTCGGACGTGTTCAGTCGTCTGTACAGACTCACCAGACTCGTCCGATCGGCCGCCATCCCTCGCATGCATCGTACTGATTCGACGCATGCGTGGAAGCTTTGAACTTCCAGGGCCGCCCACGTCGCCGCGTCATCGTCGCAGCGATGGCGCGGCCACGTCCCCGCGTATTGTTTACGCGCGGATTTCTGTTTGATGGTGTGTACAACCATCAGACAGAAATCTCCGGGCGGACATGTCCGTCCGTGTGTACGAGGCCTTACAGTCACTTTAAAGCGGACCTTCAGTAATTTTCCGCCAAAATAAATAAATAAATAAATAAAAATCAGCATCTACAAATACTGCAGCTGCTGACTTTTAATATATGAACACCTACCTGTCCAGGGCGCCCGCAATGTCTGCACCCGAACCTGAGATCTGCACAAGGACGCTACTAAATGGTCTTCGGTCTTGCTCCTGCGATCCTGATCCTGATCCCTCTACTGACCCTGTTATTGGCCTGGCTTTCACCTGACCTGCTTTTGGGTACCCTTGTGTGCTTATGTTGACTGGTTGTCTCCGTTCCTGAACTCAGCCTGGGATTTGTCACCAAGATTCTCTCCATCGACTCCGTCTTTGCTGCCTGCACGTTGCTGACCTCTGCTTATTCCTGACTCTGATCCTGCCTATGATACAGCGCCTTCTTGCTCAGCTGGTACTAGACCTATGTTGTGACCTAAAGTAGTTCTAAACGTCAGACGTGAAATATGAACAAAGCGTATCCCTCTATAGTGTGTATTTGTCTCAATTAGGAGCCTACGGTTCCAGCATTATCAATCCACTCTCCTCCACCTATTCCAGTGAGTGATCAGGTCACTTTAACCCTTTTTTTTATAGGATTATCTACATTCTGCTGATCACTTTCATATGTAGGAACCTTTAAAATGACTGTCCGTTCTCTTTAAAGGTTTAAGCGTCTCCTTTTGTTACACTGAGACCCTATATTGGGTTACGCCGCTGTCTCCCTTTATAAGCAGCTCTGCAGTTTGAACGTCTTTCTCTGCTCATAAAACCGTCTCTGGAGATTTATAGGTGAGTTTTAAGGGAAATAAAAATGAATGGGGAGCTGAATGACGGCGCGTTTCCTGGTAGCAAGGGAAAGGGAAAGGAGCCCCCTAGGATTGCTCTCTGATTAACCTTCTGCACTGGAGCATTGTGGGAAATTCCTGTCTGTACACTTGTTCCTGAAATAAATCTATAGCTTTTGGTTGGTTCAATCAATCTTCCAAATTATAAATGTATGTTCTTTCCTTTTTTTTGTTTTTAACAAGAAACTGAGGCCCGGATTCACAAAGCACTTGCGCCGACGTATCTCTAGATACGCAGCGTAAGTGCAAATATGCCCCGTTGTATCTATGCGCCGTGCCCATAAACTGAGATACGCCTGAAAATTATCTTCATCCGACCGACGTAACTTTCCTACGCCGGCGTATCGTGGGCGCATAGTTACGCTGGCCACAAGTGGCGCTCCCATTGATTTCCTATTCAAATATGGAAATGAGGGAGATACGTCGATTCACGAACGTACTTGCGCCAGCGCAATATATACGCGGTTTGCGTAAATCGTACGTCCGGCGTAAAGTTATTCCCCATATATGAGGCGCAACTCCTGCTAAGGTATGGACCAGGGAACACAGCCGTCGTATTTTACGTAGTACGTGAATAGGGCTGGGCGTAGGTTACGTTCACGTCATAGGCAGTGATCCGTCGTATCTTAGGGAGGAGTTCCAAGGTGATTCTGAGCATGCGCACTGGGATACGTCCACGGGACGGCGCATGCGCCGTTCGTTTTAAGTACTTGTATGGCACTCTGCCCATCATTTGCATGGGGTCACGCCTCATTAGCATGGCTTCAAAAATATTCCAATAGCACACCTTCCAGGAAAATAGCCAATAAGTAAAAGGGTGCTGAAACGATCACCAGCTGGGAACCGGAAATCCAAAAAGCAACGTTTCGAGGTCGCGCAGGACCTCTTCGTCAGGCAAAAGATGACCTCTTTTGCCTGACGAAGAGGTCCTGCGCGACCTCGAAACGTTGCTTTTTGAAACGCTAATATGCAATACATTTTTGGACGTTTTTTAAATGATCCTGGGTGTGCTGGCGAATATGTTAGTATCATTAGCATGGCTCACGCCCGCTTCCGCTTACGCCAAGGGGACCCAGCGCAGTTTTTTTTTCTAAATAACAAACATGTCGTACTTGCCCCCACTGTGCAGTTCGTTTTGCAGAGAGTGTCCCCGATCCTCCTCTTCTGGGGTCCCTCAGCGGCTGTCTCAGCTCCTCCCCGCAAGAGCTAACCCCTTCTGGGAAGCTCTCTCCCAGGGGGGTTAGCATGCGGGCGTGCTCCCGTGTGATACAGTGGCGGCCCTAGCCGCCGAGCGTATCACTCAGCCCCCGACCCACGGTGCACCGCGTCATTGATTTGATTCACAACAGTGGGAGCCAATGGCTGCGCTGCTATCAATCATGTCAATCATCCAATGAAGAGCCCACAGAGATGGGAGAGATCGACACGGGATCGCGCCCACGCCTCAGTGACGTAAAATGGGGACTGGGGGGGGGCGGAGTTTGGGAGGCAAGTGCTTTGTGAATTCGGTGCTTGCCTCTCTGCGCTACGTCGGCGTAGCGTATATTAGATGCGCTACGCCGGCATAAATATGCGCCAATGTATGTGAATCTGGGCCTATGTTCTTTCATTTAGTTTAGATTGCAAAACATGTTTTTTTTTCTATTCATCTTAAAATGTATTTATTTACTAACTACAGCGAAGAAATGGAGGCGGAGGAATAGAAATTAGAATTTTGTACAAGAAAAAAGGGGGAGAAATTACTAAAATAAGGAAGACTATTAACCACTTCAATACTGGGAATTTTCACCCCCTTCCTGCCGAGGCCAATGTTCAGCTTTCAGCGCTGTCACGCTTTGAATGACAATTGCACGGTCGTGCGACGTGGCTCCCAAAAAAAATTGACGTCGTTTTTTTTTTTTGTTTTTTTTTCACAGATGGAGCTTTCTTTTGGTGGTACTTGATCATCTCTGCTGTTTTTATTTTTTGCGCTATTAACAAAAAAAAAAGAGCGACAATTTTGAAAAAAAAACACACGTAAACAAAGGAAAGGGATAGGGGAGTCTATTATTATTATTATTTTACAGGATTTATATAGCGCCAACAGTTTGCGCAGCGCTTTACAACATCAGGAAAGACCTACTATAATAATAATAATAATAATAAGCTAAGTAGTCACTTAGGAAGTAACAGAATATATATAATAGAATGTAATATAAATGTTACACTAAGGTTATGTAAGATTAACTGGTATTGTGTTAAAGCGAAGCTCCACCCAAAAGTGGAACTTCCGCTTAATCCAGCCAAATGGTCCGGGGCTGAAGTGGTTAACAGATTGCTGTTACAGTTTTTTTTTTGGGGGGTTAATGTTTTATATTTACTTTCCAGGTTGATCGACATAGCGCGGAAGCTGGACAAGGCCGAGCGGGAACCGCTGTCAAAGTGCGCTTACTATTTTAAAAAGCTGCAGCACCATGGCTACGCGGCTGAGACGTACATGAAGATTGGGGATCTGAAGGCCTTGGTCCTTCTTCACGTGGAGACACAGCACTGGGATGAGGTGAGTGATCACTGCTGTCCTCATAGGACACTGTATCCAAAATTAGGAAACCTATATGTTTTACGGATGAATTCCAGGTATGGATAGTGTAACGGGAGTCCCTTTTGGCCATAGGATGACTGAGGACTGATATCTCGGATTACATGAGATGGGACATTAATGATAATTCATGTATTGCAGGAGATCTTAACATATTACAGGTGGTTTATTCTGACCCCCAACAGGTCAATAAGAATGTCTCATTCAATAGACTGTTGAGATGCTAATTAAGTCTGCTACTGTGGTGATGTGAATTGGAGCTTGGTAGCCAGTCTGGCTGCCTATTATGGGATGTTCAAATTTCGACGCGGGAACGACGGCCATACTTAACATTGACTAGGCCAGCTATTTGATGGAATAACTTTACGCCGGAAAACGCCTTACGTAAACGGCGTATCTTTACTGCGACGGGCGCATGTAAGTTCGTGAATCGGCGTATCTAGGCATTTACATATTCTACGCCGAACTCAACGGAAGCGCCACCTAGCGGCCAGCCTAAATATTGCACCCTAAGATACAACGGCGCAGGCTGTCGTATCTTAGCTAGGTTTAAGTGTATCTCAGTTTGAGAATACACTTAAACTTAGGACGGCGCAGATTCAGAGTTACGCCGGCATATCTACTGATACGCCGGCCTAACTCTCTCTGAATCTGGCTATTAAAGCGTGACATGTTAGGTATCTATTTACTCGGCGTAACATCATCTTTCACATTATACAAAAAAATTGGGCTAACTTTACTGTTTTTGTTATTTTTTTAATTTATGAAACCGTTTTTTTTTTTTCCCAAAAAAAGGCGTTTGAAAAATGATTGTGCAAATACCGTGCGAGGGGAAAAAAAAAGTTGCAATGGCCACCATTTTATTCCCTAGGGTGTCTGCTAAAAAAAAATATATATATAATGTTTGGGGGTTCTGATTAATTTTCTAGCAAAAAAATTTTAGATTTTTACATGAAGGAGAGAAGTGCCAGAATTGGCCCGGTGGTAAAGTGGTTAAAGGTACAAAGATAATATATGACCAAATCTTAAAGTATAAACACAGTTTCTTTGAAAAAAGAACAATAAGGCCCAGATTCTCGTAGATCGGCGTATCTTTGAGCGGGCGTAACATATCCTATTTACGTTACGCCTCCGCAACTAAGACAGGCAAGTGCAGTATTCTCAAAGCACTTGCTCTGTAAGTTGCGGCGGCGTAGCGTAAATAAGCCGGCGTAAGCCCGCCTACTTCAAATTTGGAAGATGTGGGCATGTGTTATGTAAATGTTATGTGACCCCACGTAAATGACGCTTTTTACGAACGGCGCATGCGCTGTCCGTGAAAGTATCCCAATGTGCATTGCTCCAAAGTACGCCGCAAGGAAGTATTGGTTTCGACATGAACGTAAATGACGTCCAGCCCCATTCGCGAATGACTTGCGCAAACTACGTAAAATTTTCAAAATTCGACACAGGAACGGCGTACATACTTAACATTGTTACGCCGCATGTAGCAGGGGTAACTTTACGCCGGGAAAAGCCTAACGTAAACGGCGTATCTGTACTGCCTCGGCCGGGCGTACGTTCGTGAATTTACGTATCTAGCTGATTTACATATTTCTAGGCGTAAATCAGTGTACACGCCCCTAGCGGCCAGCGTAAATATGCAGTTAAGATCCGACGGTGTAAGAGACTTACGCCGGTCGGATCTAATAGAAATCTATGCGTAACTGATTCTAAGAATCAGGCGCATAGATGCGACGGCTCAGACTCAAGAGATACGAGGGCCTATCTGGAGATACGCCGTCGTATCTCCTTTGAGAATCTGGGCCTAAATGTTCAAAAAGCATATCATTTGTATATCATGTACAACCACTTCTTACTCTACGTTTTTCGCTCAGAGAGCTTCCTCAGGAGTTTTGACAGTGTTGCAAGAGGTTTAATATACTACAAAAGAAACAACAATTGTGAGAAATCTTATACTTCTACATCAATATAATTTATATGTCACTTTACATAGATTTTTTTTTTTTTTTGTGTGTATATATACATTTTATGAATATATATATGATGAACTGAGAATGTGTGCCTACCAGATCTGGCCTAACAGGCTCATATAAGTGTGGCATGCGGTGCACAAACCTTTGGCCATGTTCTTAATGCTCCCCGGGATGGAAGGGTTAAAGCCGAATAGACAAAGCCAAGGGTTATTCCTGGAATGTTGGCGTGTAACACACTTTTTGGTTCCTGCACTTTTTATAGCAGCTAATTTTTAGAAGCGAATGTAATGAAAAAAGTCTGTATTGTCCTAATGAACCAGATACTTTCCATCTGTCATTTTTCTGGTAAACATTTGGAAAGTCAGCGAATAGTTCCTGCTGGCAACTCTTCAGTCACAAGTTCTTTCTGTAATTGGCTCTGTGTGTTTTGTCCAAACAGCAGGGCAGCCATTTGTTTTTCTAGTCCTGCGTCTTACATGCTTTATGTCAATTCTCAGGCCTTCCTCCTGGTAGAGAAATACCCAGAATATAAGGACGAGGTGTATGTCCCATATGCCCAGTGGCTGGCAGAGAATGACCGCTTTGAGGAAGCTCAGAAGGGTAAGTAAACCTTTCTACTAGGGCTGTTACTGATTACAATTTTCGTGTTGGATCAATCAATTTTTTTTTTTTTTAATCGACTAATTTCGATAGTCCCCACTGTAATATCCACAGACGTCTCCCCCCACTGTAATATCCACAGACGTCTCCCCCCACTGTAATATCCACAGACGTCTCCCCCAGGGATGTATTCTGGCCTAGGCCGACAAGGCCCAGGCCTAGGGCGGCACTTTGCGGGGGGCGGCCGGCCGGTTGCGATTTTGCTGGGTCTGGTAAGATGGCCTGTTGGCCATTATTCATTACTATTCCCAGGGACGGAGCCATTAGGAAGTGCCTAACCTGCTATTCTCTACGCCTTATTGACCGCCACAATGTCCCTCTCTGTCCTCTTCCCACAGCATCCCTCTGTCCTCTTCTCACGGCATCCTTTTCCCACGGCGTCCCTCTGTCCTCTTCTCACGGCATCCTTTTCCCACGGCGTCCCTCTGTCCTCTTCCCACGGCGTCCCTCTGTCCTCTTCCCACGGCGTCCCTCTGTCCTCTTCCCACGGCGTCCCTCTGTCCTCTTCCCACGGCGTCCCTCTGTCCTCTTCCCACGGCGTCCCTCTGTCCTCTTCCCACGGCGTCCCTCTGTCCTCTTCCCACGGCGTCCCTCTGTCCTCTTCCCACGGCGTCCCTCTGTCCGTCACCCACGGCGTCCCTCTGTCCGTCACCCACGGCGTCCCTCTGTCCGTCACCCACGGCGTCCCTCTGTCCGTCACCCACGGCGTCCCTCTGTCCGTCACCCACGGCGTCCCTCTGTCCGTCACCCACGGCGTCCCTCTGTCCGTCACCCACGGCGTCCCTCTGTCCTCTTCCCATGAATATGACAGGGCGGGTCTTAAAGAAGAAGGGGTTGGTCATATTTAAATTAGGGGGTGCGCAAGTTTAGTCAGGCCTAGGGCAGCACAAAACCTAAATACACCTCTGGTCTCCCCCCACTGTAATATCCACAGACGTCTCCCCCCACTGTAATATCCACAGACGTCTCCCCCCACTGTAATATCCACAGACGTCTCCCCCCACTGTAATATCCACAGACGTCTCCCCCCACTGTAATATCCACAGACGTCTCCCCCCACTGTAATATCCACAGACGTCTCCCCCCACTGTAATATCCACAGACGTCTCCCCCCACTGTAATATCCACAGACGTCTCCCCCCCACTATAATATCCACAGACGTCTCCCCCCCACTATAATATCCACAGACGTCTCCCCCCCACTATAATATCCACAGACGTCTCCCCCCCACTGTAATATGCACAGACGTCTCCCCCCCACTGTAATATGCACAGACGTCTCCCCCCCACTGTAATATGCACAGACGTCTCCCCCCCACTGTAATATCCACAGACGTCTCCCCCCCACTGTAATATCCACAGACGTCTCCCCCCACTGTAATATCCACAGATGTCTCCCCCCACTGTAATATCCACAGACGTCTCCCCCCACTGTAATATCCACAGATGTCTCCCCCCACTGTAATATCCACAGACGTCTCCCCCCACTGTAATATCCACAGACGTCTCTCCCCCACTGTAATATCCACAGACGTCTCTCCCCCACTGTAATATCCACAGACGTCTCTCCCCCACTGTAATATCCACAGACGTCTCTCCCCCACTGTAATATCCACAGACGTCTCTCCCCCACTGTAATATCCACAGACGTCTCTCCCCCACTGTAATATCCACAGGCGTCTCTCCCCCACTGTAATATCCACAGGCATCTCTCCCCCACTGTAATATCCACAGACATCTCCCCCCACTGTAATATGGTCCACATTTCCCCCATTGTATAGGAAGATTAGTGCTTGCCTAGTCTTGCCAGAGAAGCCGACTGAACACGAGCAGTTGAGGCCGGGTGATGACGTCAGCGCGCCGCTCTAGGCTCACCTAGGCCAACGCCGGGTGGACCAAGATGGCCACCGCTCCGGGAGCTAGGCCGAAGCCATGGCCTTTCCTATGGCCCGAGGCAGCAGCGGATCACGTGGTGTGCCGATCCGCATATGGTGACCTGTTCGGATCACGGATCATTTACCAGTGCATGTCAGAGCACAAACCAAGCCATGAAGTCCAAGGAATTGTCTGTAGACCTCAGACAGTATTGTCTGGCGGCACAGATCGGGGGAAGGGCACAGAATTTTGTTTTTGCAGCTTTGAAGGTCCCAATGAGCACAGTGGCCTCCATCATCCATAAATGGAAGAAGTTTGGAGCCACCAGGACTCTTTCTAGAGCGGGCCACCCGGCCAAACTGAGTGATCGGGGAAGAAATTATGAATTTATTCCACTTTGGAATAAGGCTGTAGCATAACAAAATGTGGAAAAAGTGAAGCCCTGTGAATACTTTCCGGATGCGCTGTATAGATCATGTGTTCAGTATATTATAAAATGGGTTTTGAAAGCTACACTTGTCTCTTCTGTGCCGCAGCGTTCCACAAAGCCGGTCGCCAGGACGAAGCTGTCCGAGTGCTGGAGCAGCTTACCCATAATGCCGTGGTGGAAAGCAGGTTTAATGACGCTTCTTATTATTACTGGATGCTGTCCATGCAGTGTCTGGAAATTGCACAAGGTGCGTAGAAGTTTTTTGTTGAAACAATTTGTTTACTAGATCTTGGAAATGTTGCCTTCAAATGATAGCCGAAAATAAGTAATATAAAGAAATTTCTACATATTATGATTATTTATTTTTATTTTTTTAATTCTGCCTTTCTAAGAATTATGAAACTTGCCTTAAAACGAAGCACTGTCACCGCTGACAGGGCTTCCATCTTTACCCGGTCTTCTTTCAGGGTTTGCTCCTTTTGGCTGTCTGGTTGGCTGCGCCGCAGTGACGTCACTCCTTCGCATGCGCACGGTACAGGACTCTGAAGGAACGGCACGGGCATGCTGTTCCTTCAGAGCGCATGTGCCGGTGATGTCAATGGCCCATTCACAAGTAAATATCTCCTCCTACCTTTACAGCTCGCCGTCTGCCCGCCGCTTGACGCCGTCAGAATTGCTCCCCTGCACGAATCGCCTTAGCTGTACGGAGGGCGCTTTAAGGGACATAGCATGTGCCGCCCACGTCACTTAGGAGCCAATGCACGTGCCCAGCGGCCGCAATGTCTGCCGGGATCACTCCTGACAGAGCCAGAACTGGGATTTGCGTGTGGGTGTGTGAACACACACAAATCCCTGTTCTGTTATGCGTGAGGAGACAGATCTGTTGTTCCTAATGCTTAGGAACAACGATCAGTCTCCTCCCCCAGTCGGTGCCATCCCCCACAGTTAAAGCGCACAGAGGGAACACATTCAACCCCTTGATCACCCCCTAGTCTTAATAATGTCACTCCAGCTGATATGTTGATCAGCTGGCGTGACTTCAATACAGCGCATGCGCAGAGCGTCGGAGGCATTATCCGACGCTCTGCAAAGCACCGAGGGAGAACGTAATTGTCAGATTCTGCCTCGTTGTTGCGGGGCGGGTTTTGGTGTGTTGCAATCTGCCCTTAGACACGGCCAAAACCCGGCATTTAACACACTGAAGCCGCCCTTGTAAAACACGCCCTTCAGCACACCCAAAACCCGCTCAGCAACAGCGAGGCAGAATTTGACAATTGCGTTTTCTCTCGGCGCTTTGCAGAGCGTTGGATAATGCCTCTGATGCTCTGCGCTGTGTTGACGTTGTGCCAGCTGATCAACATATCAGCTGGAGTGACGTTGCGTCCTGCGCATGCACCGACCTGTCGGAGGCATAATCCGACAGGTGGCATTAATTCGTCTGCTGCAAAAAGCAGCAGACGGGGGGGGGGGGGGGGGGGTTTACATTCCGTGGTCGCAATGCTTCACTTCGGACCCGCATGAAAATCTACCCAACATGGCAATCGGTGGGCGGCGAGCCCATTGACCATGACCCATGGGGGGGATAGGGAAGTGCTGTAAGCGCCTCACGCAAGGCACGTGGTTGTGGCGTGTTTATTGGGAAAAATTTGGGCCTGTAAAGATAATTTTTTATTTATTTTTTCCCTAAATATCTTCCTTTACCTTAGTGCAGTCCTCCTTCACTTACCTCATCCTTCCATTTTGCTTTTAAATGTCCTTATTTCTTCTGAGAAATCCTCACTTCCTGTTCTTCTGTCTGTAACTCCACACAGTAATGCGAGGCTTTCTCCCTGGTGTGAAGTGTTGTGCTCGCCCCCTCCCTTGGACTACAGGAGAGTCAGGACGCTCTCTACGTTTTAGATAGAGAAAGGAGCTGTGTATTAGTGGGCATCCTGACTCTCATGTAGTCCAAGGGAGGGGGCGAGCACGACACTCCACACCAGGGAGAAAGCCTTGCATTACTGTGGGGAGTTACAGACAGAAGAACAGGAAGTGAGGATTTCTCAGAAGAAATAAGGACATTTAAAAGCAAAATGGAAGGATGAGGTAAGTGAAGGAGGACTGCACTAAGGTAAAGGAAGCAATTTAGGGGGGAAAAAAAATCCTTTAGACCCCTTTTACATTAAGGAGTTTTTCAGGCGGTACAGCGCTAAAAATAGCGCTGCTATACCGCCTGAAAAACTCCTGCCCAGCAATCTCAATGTGAAAGCCGGAGGCTTTGTAATGTCGCTCTTTGACTTCTCACACTGAGTCCCAAATCTGCAGAGTCTATAGGAAGCTGCATGTTGTGTTAATGATTCACCGTTGGCTCTTTCCTGCAGATAAAGAGGAGAAGCAGGAAGTCATGTTACAGAAGTTTCGCTATTTCCAGCATCTGGCCGAGCTCTATCATGTCTACCACTCCATACAGAGATATACAGCTGAGTATCTGACCATGAAAAAAAGGGGACCTGTGAGTGACCCCCCCCCCCCCCCAAATCCCTCATTTCCCTTTTGTCATGTTCTGCCCTTATTATGCATCAGAAGTTTCTATGTTTTTCAATGTTGTTTTTAAAGATTAAAATGGTAAGTAAAGATGCCGAAACGCATTGTTGGTAAAAATTGAAATAAAAAAAGAAGTCTATCCAGTTCAACCAATAGAAAAAATAAATAGAAAAACTCAATATACACAATCCTATACCCCACAATTCATCCAGAGGAAGGGGAAAAAAAAACAATAAAGCGTGATCGAGTTTGCTCCACTGGGGGGGGAGAGTCCTTTCTGATCCTCCAGGAGGCAATCAGATATTCCCTGGATCAACTACCCCTGGTGTATAAATGTTAGTTTTTAGTTATATTTTGTGTATTTAGGAATGCATCCAGCTCTTAAAATGAACTACTGAGCTGGCCAGATCTAGTTCTTGGAGGAGTCTATTCCACATTTTCACAGCTTTTACTGTGAAGAATCCCCACCAGGTGTAAAAAGTGTTGTTAGCCCATCCCCACCCCCCGTAATGACCTGAAAGTCAGTAACTACACCAAATTCTCTATACAAATCACTTGTGGTTTTGCATGGTGATCATATCCTCCCCTCCCCCACCCTTTCTTCTTCTTTCTTCTTTCTTCTTTCTTTTTTCTTCTTCTTCTTTTTCTTCCTCTTTCTCTTTGTTCTTCTTTTTCTTCTTCCTCTTTCTTCTTCCTCTTTCTTCTTCCTCTTTCTCTTTCTTCTTCTTTGTTCTTCCTCTTTCTTCTTCCTCTTTCTCTTTGTTCTTCTTTTTCTTTTTCTTCTTTCTTCTTCTTTGTTCTTCTTCCTCTTTCTTCTTCCTCTTTCTTCTTCCTCTTTCTCTTTGTTCTTCTTTTTCTTTTTCTTCTTTCTTCTTCTTTGTTCTTCTTCCTCTTTCTTCTTCCTCCTCTTTCTTCTTCTTCTTCCTCTTTCTCTTTCTTCTTCCTCTTTCTTCTTCTTCCTCTTTCTTCTTCCTCTTTCTTCTTCCTCTTTCTCTTTCTTCCTCTTTCTCTTTCTTCTTCTTTCTTCTTCTTCCTCTTTCTTCTTCTTCCTCTTTCTTCTTCTTCTTCCTCTTTCTTCTTCTTCTTCCTCTTTCTTCTTCTTCTTCCTCTTTCTTCTTCTTCTTCCTCTTTCTTCTTCTTCTTCCTCTTTCTTCTTCTTCTTCCTCTTTCTTCTTCTTCTTCTTCCTCTTTCTTCTTCTTCTTCTTCCTCTTTCTTCTTCTTCTTCTTCCTCTTTCTTCTTCTTCTTCTTCTTCCTCTTTCTTCTTCTTCTTCCTCTTTCTTCTTCTTCTTCTTCCTCTTTCTTCTTCTTCTTCTTCTTCTTCTTCTTCTTCTTCCTCTTTCTCTTTCTTCTTCCTCTTTCTCTTTCTTCTTTCTCTTTCTCTTTCTTCTTCCTCTTTCTTCTTCTTCCTCTTTCTTCTTCTTTCTTCTTCTTCTTTCTTTTTCTTCTTCTTCTTTCTCTTTCTTCTTCTTCTTTTTCTTTCTTCTTTCTCTTTCTTCTTTCTCTTTCTCTTTCTTCTTTCTCTTTCTCTTTCTTCTTCTTTGTTCTTCTTCTTCTTCCTCTTCCTCTGTACACAAATGAGTCAAACTTGTCACTGTCTATGAAATTTCTTCTTTCTTTGCTGCTCCACTGAAAATTGTGTTTTTTTTTTTTTCTTATCCAATATTCAAACTGGGAAAATCGAACTGTATGTTCATAATAGGTTTTGCTGGAGATTAAGAGGAAAAAATATATAAATGTAAATCCTGTAATTGTTTTTGTATTTTAGGATGAACCGTTCAGCTCACACTTGCCGGAAACGCTCTTCAACATCTCCCGCTTCTTGTTGCACAGTTTAACCAAGCAGACTCCCCTGGGCATTTCTAAAGTGTATCCCTTTTCTGTTGTGTGTTACAGGCTGGTGGTAAGACAAAAGGTCACTGGAACTTTTATGACATTAAAGGGTTAGTTCACCTTTTTTACAAAGTGAAGGGGTTGACCAGGAGGGGGCGCTGTAGGGGTTAAAGGGTTTGTAAAGGAAATTTTTTTTTTTTATCTTAATAGCTTCCTTTACCTTAATGCAGTGCTGTTTTCATGTCCTCATTGTTCGTTCTGGCACAGGAGTACCCCGCATCCTTCAAAAGTCTCTGGGTATCACGGGCCATTTCGTTACACCCTTTAAGCCCCATACACACAGGCTGAATGTCAGGAGATGCCGGCTGGTAAAAAAAAAATGGCAGACATTTGACCCGTATGTATGCCACCCTGTCCAACAGAAGCCAGCCATTAGGCTGCGGGCGACCACAGACAATACTGGTGACTAGTCCTTTCCACTCTTCTTCTGGGCGCAGCTTCCACTGTTTAGGTCTCCTGTAGTAGAGGGATAGGTTCAGTTACTTATATTAGCTGTATAGAAGTGCACGTTATCTATATATTTTTTTTTATTGATTATAAAACTAGCTGAAATGTCGATCATTTGTTGCCATTTGGCAAAATCTTTCTACTTCCTTGACACACCACCCCAGAAACACCCTGTACACGCTTGCGAAGCAGAGCAAGGCCCTTGGAGCGTACAAGCTTGCTAGGCACGTGTACGAAAGGCTTCAAGGCCTCCGAATTCCCAGCAAATTCCAGGAGGCTATTGAACTGGGCATCATCACCATCCGGTCCAAGCCATTCCACGACAGCGAGGTAAGTTGCCAGTCTTGTGTGCGTTTTTTTTTTTTTTTTTTTTTTTTTACCATTTTATTTTTTTTTTTTTTTTTTTTGGTACTTGTATAGCGCCGTCAATTTACGCAGCGCTTTACATATACAATGTACATTCACATCAGTCCCTACCCTCAATGAGCTTACACTCTAACTCACACTCATACATGCACTAGGGCAGGGATATGCAATTAGCGGACCTCCAGCTGTTGCAGAACTACAATTCCCATGAGGCATAGCAGGACTCTGACAGCCACAAGCATGACACCCAGAGGCATGATGGGATTTGTAGTTTTGCAACAGCTGGAGGTCCGCTAATTGCATATCCCTGCACTAGGGCCAGTTTTGACAGGATCCGATTAACCTACCAGCATGTCTTTAGAGTGTGGGAGGAAACCGCAGTACCCGGAGGAAACCCACGCAGGCACAGGGAGAACATGCAAACTCCAGGCAGGTGGTGTCGTGGTCGGGACTTGAACCATTGACCCTTTTTTCTGCTAGGTGAAAGTGCTAACCACTACACCACTATGCTGCCCACTAGAGCGTCAATTTGGTAAAGGTGGTATTTGATCGGTCCCGTGCCCTTACCACGTGATCAGATGTCAGCCAATGACAGCTGATCATGTGATGCAAACAGAGCCGGTAATCGGCTATTTATTCTCCTCACGCTGTTAGCAGGAGAAAAAAAAAGCCGATCACCGGCAGAAATCAGAGGGACATCAGTCCCGATCAAAGAGAGCTGCGGACAGCTCATCTGTGCCCATGCGTGCCAGCTGTCAGCGCCGCTTATCCGTGCCCAACAGCTCCACCTATCAATGTCACAAATCGGTGCCTCATTAACCATGCTGCCCATCAGTGCCGCCTATCAGTAACGCCTATCCGTGCCCATCGGTGCCGCCTTATCCGTGCCCATCAGTGCCGCCTTATCCGTGCTCATCAGTGGCACCTCATCAGCACATATCAGTGAAGGAGGAAAATTACCTGTTAGCAAAATTTTATAACAAAATATAACAATATCAGTGCCCACCAGCGCCGCCTATCAGTGCCCACAGTGCCACCTATCAATATCACAAATCAGTGCCTCATTAACCATGGTGCCCATCAGTGCCGCCCATCGGTGCTGCCTTATCTGTGCCGCCTTATCTGTGCCCATCGGTGCCGCCTTATCGGTGCCGCCTTATCTGTGCCCATCAGTGGCGCCTCATCAGCACATATCAGTGAAGGAAAAAAATTACCAAAATTGTATAACAAAATGTGAAAACATGATTTTATTTTTCAGCAAAAAATAAAAACCCCAGCAGTGATTAAATACCACCAAAAGAAAGCTCTATTTGTGTGAAAAAAATTATAAAAATATAATTTGGGTACAGCGTTGTATGACCGCGCAATTGTCATTCAAAGTGCGTCAGCAAGTGGTTAAATGATCGGAGCACATCTTGGGCCGGATTCAGATACATTGCAGTATCTGTCGGCGCGGCGTAACGTATCTCAGATACGGTACGCCGCCGTAACTTAGGGCGCAAGTTCCGTATGCAGAAAGAACTTGCGCCCTTAGTTACGGTGGCGTAACGTATCTGTGTCGGCGTAAGCCCGCCTAATTCAAATGGGGATGATGTGGGCGTGTTTTATGTAAATTCACTGTGACCCCACGTATTTTACGAACGGCGCATGCGCCGTTCGTGAAAAAATCCCAGTGCGCATGCTCGAAATTACGCCGCAAGTCGTCATTGCTTTAGACGTGAACGTAACTTACGTACAGCCCTATTCGCGAACGACTTACGCAAACGACGTAAAATTTTTAAAACTCGACGCGGCAACGACGTCCATACTTAACATAGGATACGCCTCATATAGCAGGGGTAACTTTTACGCCGGAAAAAGCCTTACGGAAACGACGTAAAAAAATGCGCGGGCCGGACGTACGTTTCTGAATCGGCGTATCTACCTAATTAGCATATTCATTGAGTAACTATACGGAAGCGCCACCTAGCGGCCAGCGTAAATATGCAGCCTAAGATACGACGGTGTAAGACACTTACGCCGGTCGGATCTTAGGGAAATCTATACGTAACTGATTCTATGAATCAGTCGCATAGATACGACCGGCCGGACTCAGAGATACGACGGCGTACATGGCGCTACGCCGTCGTATCTCTTTTCTGAATCTGGCCCCTTGTGTTTTTCAGTTTTATTAGGGAAGTTACAAGTATTGATGGAAGCATTTCAGTAACAATTCCTCCTCCAGCCAAGTGCGTACAATCTCAGCGCTTCTGGCAGTTTTCCCAATGCTATAAAACCGAGCATGCTCAGAAAATTGCCTAATAAATTGGGAAAGGCACGTCGGCGTAATAAAAATCTATGGGTTGCTATAGACGTTTAATGACATTTCAGAGGCCTACAAATGCTTGTTGCACTTTGTAAGTATAATGTTCATTAGTGGCTGGGCTGATAGGGCTTTGTACCGGAGCCTTTTAAAGCTGAACTCCGGGGGGAAAAAAAAGTTTTATTTAAATGCATTCCTCAATAGTTCTTAAAGGAAATAAGTCCACTTTGTGTGCACAAAATGCTTTTGCAAACCCAGTTATTATCTGGTGAATGAAGTAGTGACCTCATCACTGTGCTGTACAGAGCTGTGGGAGTAAACCAGCAGGCCACACCCACTACAAGCTGCCTACAGAAACCTAGAGGAGGGGGCGGAGATAAGACCAGTCACCCTGCAGAAGGAGAAAGAAAGCAGAGCTGTGGGAGGGACTGAGCAGGCTCCACCCACTACAAGCTGCCTACAGAAACCTAGAGGAGGGGGCGGAGATAAGACCAGTCACCCTGCAGAAGGAGAAAGAAAGCAGAGCTGTGGGAGGGACTGAGCAGGCTCC
This sequence comes from Rana temporaria, assembly GCF_905171775.1. Taxonomy (NCBI): domain Eukaryota; kingdom Metazoa; phylum Chordata; class Amphibia; order Anura; family Ranidae; genus Rana; species Rana temporaria. The sequence continues at coordinate 10,188,938 of NC_053495.1, read as the reverse complement.
ACCCACTACAAGCTGCCTACAGAAACCTACAGGAGGGGGCGGAGATAAGACCACTCACCCTGCAGAAGGAAAAAGAAAGCAGAGCTGTGGGAGGGGCTGAGCAGGCTCCACCCACTGCAAGCTGCCTACAGAAACCTAGAGGAGGGGGGCAGAGATAAGACCACTCACCCTGCAGAAGCAAAAAGAAAGCAGAGCTGTGGGAGGGACTGAGCAGGCTCCACCCACTACAAGCTGCCTACAGAAACCTAGAGGAGGGGGCGGAGATAAGACCAGTCACCCTGCAGAAGGAGAAAGAAAGCAGAGCTGTGGGAGGGACTGAGCAGGCTCCACCCACTACAAGCTGCCTACAGAAACCTAGAGGAGGGGGCGGAGATAAGACCAGTCACCCTGCAGAAGGAGAAAGAAAGCAGAGCTGTGGGAGGGACTGAGCAGGCTCCACCCACCAGAGGCGGCTCTAAGCATTGTGAGGCCTTAGGCAAAACTTGACATGGGGCCCCAATCACGCCCATGATGGGGGGAAAAAATAATTCAAGGACAAGAGCCTCTTCCCCACAACCCTGGCCGGTGGTTGTGGGGGTCTGCGGCCAGGGGACTTATCGGAATCTGGAAGCCCCCTTTAACAAGGCAGCCCCCAGAGATATCTGGGGTGTAGAGGGGTCAGAGTGCTGGGGGGATATCTGGGGTGTAGAGGGGTCAGAATGCTGGGGGATATCTGGGGTGTAGAGGGGTCAGAGTGCTGGGGGGATATCTGGGGTGTAGAAGGGTCAGAGTGCTGGGGGGATATCTGGGGTGTAGAGGGGTCAGAGTGCTGGGGGGATATCTGGGGTGTAGAGGGGTCAGAGTGCTGGGGGGATATCTAGGATGTAGAGGGGTCAGAGTGCTGGGGGGATATCTGGGATGTAGAGGGGTCAGAGTGCTGGGGGGATATCTGGGGTGCAGAGGGGTCAGAGTGCTGGGGGGATATCTGGGGTGTAGAGGGGTCAGAGTGCTGGGGGGATATCTGGGATGTAGAGGGGTCAGAGTGCTGGGGGGATATCTGGGGTGTAGAGGGGTCCGAGTGCTGGGGGGATATCTGGGGTGTAGAGGGGTCAGAGTGCTGGGGGGATATCTGGGGTGTAGAGGGGTCAGAGTGCTGGGGGGATATCTGGGGTGTAGAGGGGTCCGAGTGCTGGGGGGCATCAATCTAGCAGCTTTGTCACTTTATGTATGTAGTATTTGCTGTACAGAATGATTGTTCATGTAGTTAATGCCGATCTCCACCCAAAAGGGGAAGCTCCGCTTGTCTGCCTCCTACCTACTTGATGTCTGTTTACCTGCACTGTCTCCATTGTAGGGGCCCCAGAGCATTACTTTGCCCAGGGGCCCATGATGCTATTAAGACATCCCTGGTGACGGGGCCTCTTTAAATGCACGATGCCCATGTGCGGCAGGCTTGTACCCTTTCTTTATAAAAATCAAAGAGAAGGTAATACCTGTTGAACGGATTTGCACACTTCCAGGCTCCGTTCCGACGCAAGTCTTGTATATCGCCGAGGTAAACGCCGTCCTCTGGACCTCCGTTAGGAAAATAAACTGCTGGAAATCTGGAGCGCGGCTACAATAAATCATTATCTAATTAGGCTTCAGCAGAGAAGAGGTTAACCTCTCAGAAGTCTCACATCTGGCTCGGCTAAGTGTTCCCAGCTGTCAGAGAATCGCAGATCTCTAATAAAGAGCGGAGGGGGGGGGGGGGGCACTATTGGCCGTGTCTTGTAGTCGTGTTCTATGGACAGGACTGGGGGCGGGGCTACTCCGGGCTTCTGACAAGTTTTTTGATTCATATGGAAATTCATGTTCTGTAATAACTGTATTCGGGATCGCGGCGCGGAGAAGTATGGAAAACTACGTGTGGGGCGGCTGAGGACGGGATGGCAACGCCGAGGAAATTTAATCAATGTGCGTTCACATTACATATAATATTTTAGAAAATGTTGCGTCATTGAAATTGTTCTACAGGCAATAAATCAATAGGAACTCATCTAGTATTAACCACTTAAGACCTGGACCATTATGCAGGTTAAGGACCTGGCCCCTTTTTGCGATTCGGCACTGCGTCGCTTTAACTGACAACTTTGCGGTCGTGCGACGTGGCTCCCAAACAAAATTGGCGTCCTTTTTTCCCACAAATAGAGCTTTATTTGGGTGGTATTTGATCACCTTTTCGGTTTTTTAGTTTTTGCGCTCTAAACAAAAATAGAGCGACAATTTAAAAAAAAAACACAATATTTTTTACTTTTTGCTATAATAAATATCCCCCCAAAAAAATATAAAAAAACATATTTTTCCTCAGTTTAGGCCGATACGTATTCTTCTTATTTTTGGTAAAAAAAATCGCAATAAGCGTTTGATTGGTTTGCGCAAAAGTTATAGCGTTTACAAAATAGGGGATAGTTTTTTTATGGCATTTTTTTTTTTTTTTTTTACTAGTAATAGCGGCGATCAACTATTTTTATCGTGACTGCGACATTATGGCCGACACTTTTGGGACCATTGTCATTTTCACAGCAAAAAGTGCTATAAAAATGCATTGTTTTCTGTGAAAATGACAATGGCAGTGAGGGGGTTAACCGCTAGGGGGCGCTGTAGGGGTTAAGTGTGACCTCATGTGTGTTTCTTACTGTAGGGGGGCGTGGCTGTATGTGTGACATCATTGATCGTCGTTCCCTATGACAGGGAACAGACGATCACCGACACTGCCACAGAGAAGGACGGGAAAAGGTGTGTTTACGCTCGCCTTTCCCCGTTCTTCAGCTCCTGTGACCCGATCGCGGGACACCAGCGGCGATCGGGTCCCGAGCTTCGGGCCGGGTTACTGGGCACTTAACCACTTAAGGACCGCCGCTCGACGATGTATGACGACAGAATGGCACGGCTGGACACAAGGGCGTACATGCACGTCCCCTTTAAGAACCCAGCCGTGGGTCGCGAGCGCGCCAGCGCGCTCGAGACCCACGGCTGGGTTCTTAAAGGGGACGTACATGTACGCCCTTGTGTCCAGCCGTGCCATTCTGTCGACATACATCGTCGGGCACGGTCCTTAAGTGATTAAGTGCCCAGTAAGCAAGTGGTTAAATTGACAGGACTAATCTGTGTACCACATGAGCACCTACTGTAGCCAGTCTGTGGGGGGGGGGGGGGGAATTATTGTTGGTTGGTAGAGGGATCAAATACTTATTTTATTCATTTATTTCATTGAAATGCGACTCCGTTTATAAGATTTGTATGGTGTTTTTGATACAAAGGAAGACGCACGATGACGGGCGGATGATAAGTTGCCTATTTCATGTGCAATGCCTGTTCTGGTCTCTCCCCAGGAACTGGTGCCGATGTGTTACAGATGTTCCACCAACAACCCCTTCCTCAACAACCTGGGAAATGTCTGCATCAACTGCCGCCAGGGCTTCGTCTTCTCCGCGTCATCCTATGGTGAGTGGTGCGCTGTGGTCGGAATTGGTACATTAAACAGGATTGATGGACTGCGCATGAGAAAAACGGCTTATACAGCTTTAAAGAACTTGAAGCTGATGTTAAAGCGGGGGTTCACCCTATCAACGAAAAAAACATTTTTTTTTTCTTTTACCATAAAATCAGGCATTGTAGCGCGAGCTACAGTATGCCTGTCCCGAATTTTTTACCCCCGTACTCACCTTGTACGCGTAGATCGAAGATACCGGGGAATGGGCGTGCCTATGGAGACGGAGGATGATTGACGGCCGGCTCTGGCGCGTCACGCTTCTCCGGAAATAGCCGAAATAGGCTTGGCTCTTCACGACGCGTGCGCATAGCCTGTGCGCAGGCGCCGTGAAGAGCCGAGACCTACTCCGGCTGTCTTCGGGGAGAGTGACGTGCCAGGGCCGGCCGTCAATCATCCTCCCTCTCCATAGGCACGCCCATTCCCCGCGGGAGCCGAAATCTACGATGTCAGATTACAAGGTGAGTCCGGGGTTAAAAAAATCGGGACAGGCATACTGTAGCTCGCGCTACAATGCCTGTCTCGATGGTAAAATCGTGTCGGGGGGGGTGAACTACCGCTTTAAGCTTAATCTGCTTGTGTTTTACTTCCCTCCCCATCAACATGCTAATGACATTTTTAAATAAAACCTTTCTGTTTTCGCTACATATGTTATACCCAGTGATGTCATCACTAGGTTTCTGAGCTTCTCTATGCAATGCAGGCAGGCCCATGCTGGTGGGAGGAGCCAGCAGGGTGCTGTACATATAGCCAGATTCAGAGAGAGTTACGCCGGCGTATCAGTAGATACGCCGTCGTAACTCTGAATCTGCGCCGTCGTAAATGTAAGTGTATTCTCAAATTGAGATACACTTAAATCTAGCTAAGATACGACCGCCTGCGCCGTCGTATCTTAGCTGTCTATTTAGGCCGGCCGCTAGGGGCGTGTACGCACTTCATATTGCGCTCCCCAAGAAACGCAGTAGGTCATCCAGGTACCCTATCACAGGGATACTGTGAGGTGGTAATTGCCCCCAAGAACACTCTGGGAGCTGAATGGCAGCTACGACCTGGAAATGGCAGTTCTTGCACTGCAAATCTCAGAAATCCTTGGTGCGGGCGAAAAATCAGGACATGTAGACAAGTGCCCATCTGCAAGACCAACCATTGCCAGGAATGCAGCAGGCACCCTTGCCAGGAATGCAGCAGGCACCCTTGCCAGGAATGCAGCAGGCACCCTTGCCAGGAATGGAGCAGGCACCCTTGCCAGGAATGGAGCAGGCACCCTTGCCAGGAATGGAGCAGGCACCCTTGCCAGGAATGGAGCAGGCACCCTTGCCAGGAATGGAGCAGGCACCCTTGCCAGGAATGGAGCAGGCACCCTTGCCAGGAATGGAGCAGGCACCCTTGCCAGGAATGGAGCAGGCACCCTTGCCAGGAATGGAGCAGGCACCATTGCCAGGAATGCAGCAGGCACCATTGCCATCAGTGCAGCCTGATTGATGCCCATCTGCAGCCTTGGAGGGGACAGGGAGGGGGCAGGACAAGTGCCAACAATTACCTACAGTAGAATTTCCTGTTTACACGGCGGCATCTTTAATAGAAAGTCCCGCCTTCTTTTGATGGACAGAACAGTCGTCCAATGGCAGCGCAAGAGACGGAACTTCCTATTACAGAGGCTGCCTTGTAAACAGGAAATTCTCCTGTGTGTAGGGAACTCTTTCCGCCTCCACCCTGTCCCCTCCAAGGCAGCCAGAATATTTATCTTTTGTGGCCCCTGGCACTGGGAGACCGTCGGGGGCCACAAAAGATATATACCGGTATGTCCAAATAACCAGGCGGGCCGTTCAAAACCAGAACGCGGGACACGATTGGCCCGTGGGCCGGACTTTGGACATGCCTGACCTACTGAAATGACCGCTTCCTGGTGGGATCTCTGGGGTGGGTTCGGACTAGGATCCAAACAGGCCTGAGCTCATCCCTACGGTACACACTGCTCTTATGCACGCTGAACCTGAGTGCACAAGACCTTAGTGCTCACCTTTGGAGGGAATCGATGCTCGTGTCCCTTTTTTTCTGTAAGCTACACATACATCTTCTCCAGGCTGGAATGTACAAATGTCCTTCCAGTGTGATCACCCCCACAAGAGGAATATACAAACCCGAGACTATAATACACAGAGAAAACCATCTCCATGTGTTTCCACCTTCTTCAGAGAGCACTTTGTGTGTTTTTTCTTTAATGGGTCAATTACTCCGAGACATACAAGTTAATCTAATGCCTGAGCCTACTGGTAATCTTCTGGAATTTATGTCTAAACTCCTCTTGACAGAAGATGACATGTTTGGAGGGGCGCTTTAATTGAATTTAAAGGGCATCCCAACCTTTCATAAAATAAATAAATAAATGGATAACTTCTTAACAACCTTCCCGCTCCTCCTGTCCCCGCTGCACTTTCCTGGCATCATCTGCCACCCATGTCTGCCGGTGTAGTTATCCATACACTTGTAAATTCAATACTCGGAACACCTGTGCATCCCCGTGTGGGCAATCGCAGCCCTTGCAGGGTGTACGCAGGGCTGTCTTAATGAGTGGGCACTGCCCAGGGGCCCCAGCTACATGGGGGGGCCCTGCACTTTCCCCAGAGCAGTTGGTCCTTGAGCCCACACTGCCCCATGATGGCACTGAGAGTGATGGGTACACAGGGGAGGCAGGCTGGCAGCAGTGCGCTGTGCTGTGCAGAACGATGTCTGCCTCCTACCTACTTGATGTCTGTTTACCTGCGCTGTCTCCATTGTAGGGGCACAAAGCATTACTTTGCCCAGGGGTCCATGATAGGGTGACCACATTTCCAAACTGCCATTCAGGGACACCCTCTCCTTCACAACAATTTTCCAATTTTAAAGGCTTATATGCACGTAATTGGCCATAATAGGGGTATGGGGGGTTCGGGTACTGCCTTGGGGCACTTGTATCGATGCAAAAAATGTTTTTAAAAAATGTTCAGGAGCAGTGATTCAATCTATGCAGCAATAAAAAATGAACAATTCCTCTAAATATAGTGCCTGGGGGGTCCCCTTAGTCTGCCTGTAAAGTGGTGTATGTGTATGTGTATAGAACCTGCCGCAGCAAAAAATCAAATGTCTAAAGAAAAAAGTCAGTTGCAGCTATTGAAAAAAAAAGCACAAAAAACATAGTGCCCCCTCCCCCTAGTCCATACTAGACCTCTCGGGCTCTTCCCCACCCCAAAGCACCTTGTCCCCATCTTACTCTGACTGGTGGTTGTGGTGGCATGCAGGCAGGGGGATTATCAGAATCTGGAAGCCCCCAAAGGGTCTGGAATGGACTAGGGGAGGGGGACCCACGCCTTTCTTTTTTATTGGCAGCTTTTTTTTTATTATTATTATTTAGCTGTCAGCGGGTAAGCCCATTGACAGCTGAAGACTCATCAGTTGTTAAAGAATTTGGCTTTCCAGCCCCGCTCCTTAACTACCAGCTTTTACTGCGCCCTGGTTGAGCGCAGTGCATTGTGGGGCGAACACCCTGGGCTGGGAAACAGACAGTTTCCACCTGTCGGCTCATCGGGTGGCTGTGTCAGTTTCATTCCGGGACACTGTATTGTCCCGGAATGAAGGTACACGGGACAGAACTGCAAAATGTGGGACTGTCCCGGGCAACCAGGGACACGTGGTCGCCCTAGTCCATGATGCTATTAAGATCGCCCCGGGTGTACGCTTTAGTAGGCCTGTGTGTACAAGGCCTAAATAGAATCTGGGCTAATTAATCTCTTTTTAATTTTATTCTAACATTCCAGGATGGCACGGTGCAGTTTTTCAATGGCAAGCCCGGGAATGCTGCATCGTCAGTTACCGGCGGTCATCTTTTCTGCTGTGTTAGAAGATTCCGAATGTGTTTTGAGCCGCTGAGACGTTTTCTGTTGTATTAGTGAGACAGGCAGAGTATACAGCCACAGCGGTAATTACAGGACACTGGGTTAATCCTTGCTAATCTATGCACAACAGGCATTAGCAGACTGTTAGGTGATACGTCTGTCATTTAAAGCTATATTTATCCGGGTTGGAATAACTTACAGATACTGCGGAGAGTGAAGAAGACTCGGCCCCCCCTAGTGTAATGAGATCTCCCTAAAACTAGGCAATAGGGCCGCAACGGATCAAAAAACTCACGGTTCGGATCGTTCCTCGGATCAGATTCACAGATCGAATCGGCAAAAAAAAGACAAACAAGTTTTGTCTTTTTGTTTATTAACACTTTAAAAACATTTTAACTGGTTGCCGACCAGCCGCCGCAGTTCTACGGCGGCAGGTCGGCTCTCCTGCGTGAGAGCCGTAGCTCTACGTCGGCAGGCGAATCGGGCACTTGCTCCTGACTCCTGCGCGCATGCCTGGCGGTCGCGATCACCGCCGGGCACATGCGATCGCTCGTTACAGAGCGGGGGCCGGGAGCTGTGTGTGTAAACACACAGCTCCCGGTTCTGTCAGGGGGAGAAATGAACAGAAGATCAGTCGTTTCCCCTAGTGAGGCCACCCCCCTACAGTTAGAACACACCCAGGGAACATACGTAACCCCTTCCCCGCCTCCTAGTGTTAACCCCTTCCCTGCCAGTGGCATTTTTATAGTAATCCAATGCATTTTTATAGCACTGATCGCTATAAAAATGCCAATGGTCCCAAAAATGTGTCAGAAGTGTCCGCCATAATGTCGCAGTACCGAAAAAAAATCGCTGATCGCCGCCATTACTAGTAAAAGAAAAATATTATTAAAAATGCCATAAAACTATCCCCTATTTTGTAAACGCTATAACTTTCACGCAAACCAATCAATAAACGCTTATTGCGATTTTTTTTTTTTTTTTTTTTACGAAAAATAAGTAGAAGAATACATATCGGCCTAAACTGAGGAATTTTTTTTTTTTTATATATATATTTTTGGGGGATATTTATTATAGTAAAAAGTAAAAAATATTATTTTTTTTTTTTTTTAATTGTCGCTCTATTTTTGTTTATAGCGCAACAACTAAGAACCGCAGAGGTGATCAAATACCACCAAAAGAAAGTTCTATTTGTGGGAAAAAAAAGGACACCAATTTTGTATGGGAGCCACGTCGCACGACCGCGTAATTGTCAGTTAAAGCGACGCAGTGCCGAATCGCAAAAAGTGCTCTGGTCTTTGACCAGCAATATGATATGTAATATCCACATTCTCCCCACTGTAATATGTAATAGGCCGCCGCCGGGTGTAGCAAGATGGCCGCCAAGGCTTTTCCTAAGACAGCTCAATCTGCGGATCGCGTGGTGTCGATCCAAACATGTTGACCCGTTCGGATCACGGATCAATGACGATCCGTTGCACCAGAACTAGGCAATAAATTGACAGCTTCAATAAAATTGTTGATCCCATCTCCTTGCGGCTTATTAAAACCACCTTCTTGGTTCTCAACCAGCCACTGCCGCGGCTTCCCTCATCAAGGGCCTCTAACCAGCTGCAGATCCCCTGACCTCCTACACTGCCTCGACGCATTCATATTCCCCCCCCCCCCCCCAAATTGCGACCTCTCATAGCCGTCTGCAAGGCCCTCAACCTCCCACAGGCCCCTGAAAGCCCTTGCCTCCTACAGTGCACCCCAACTTCCCACAGTGCCGCCCAGCCCCCTGCAATTTCCCCTAGCGTGCTGCAGAGCATCCAACTACACTGAACCCCCCCCCTATAGTGCACCCAGAATCCAAATATGTCCCTCAGTGTCCTCCCTTTTTTTTCCCAACAGTGCCCCCAGCTTTTTTCACAGATCCCATACCCAGTAGTTGCCCTCAGCCCTCTTCAGTAACCTCCATTCCTTACAGGGTCACCGAGTCTGCTGCAGAGTCCCCTAACCCCGCCCAGAATGACCCCCAAACCGCACCCCCCTCCAGCATTTCAATACATATTTTTTTGCATTTCCATACTTTCAGGGCCGGATTCAGGTAGATCTGCGCATTTTTATGGCGGCGCAGCGTATCGTATTTACGCTACGCCGCCGTAAGTCAGTGAGGCAAGTGCTGTATTCACAAAGCACTTGCCTCCTAAGTTCCGGCGGCGTAGCGTAAATGGGGCCGGCGTAAGCGTGCCTAATTCAAGTGAGGATGAGGGGGCGTGTTTTATGTTAATTATTGGTGACCCGACGTGATTGACGTTTTTCCCGAACGGCGCATGCGCCGTCCGTAGAATTTCACAGTGTGCATTGCTCCAAAGTACGCCACAAGGACGTCATTGGTTTCGACGTGAACGTAAATTATGTCCAGCCCCATTCACGGACGAGTTACGCAAACAACGTAAAATTTTTAAATTTCGACGCGGGAACGACGACCATACTTAACATTGGCTACGCCACCTAGGGGGCAGGTTTATCTTTACACAGCGTATCTCTTACGGAAACGGCGTATCTTTACTGCGACGGGCAAGCGTACGTTCGTGAATCGGCGTATCTAGTCATTTACATATTCTACGCCGAAATCAACGGAAGCGACATCTAGCGGCCAGCGGAAAAATTGCACCCTAAGATACGACGGCGCAGGCCGTCGTATCTTGGCTAGGTTTAAGTGTATCTCAGTTTGAGAATACACTTAAACTTACGACAGGCTTAGATTCCGAGTTACGTCGGCGTAGCTACTGATACGCCGGCGTAACTCTTTGTGAATCCAGCCCTCATTGTGTAAGTATAAACTTTTTTTTGTTTGTTTTTTGTTTTTTCTTTCTTGGAAGACTTTGCAGGGCCCCGATCTCAATAAGTCTGAGAACCCCTGATCTACGGAGCTGATTGGTTCCTTTTCCTCTATCTCCGCACGCATATCGTTAGCACTGTTTGATTAATTAGTTGTTTATAGTGTCTGTCTCCCCCTCCTCCACACACCTCTGCGCTCATCCCCTGTCATCACACTCAGCAACACGCAGCGCTGCGAGACAGATTACCTCTCACCTTCCAAGCTGATTTGCGGTTTATCCAGAAAGATATTAAGGTTGACTTTAACAACTCTGCTCAAGGATTCTCCTCCTCAGCGCCAGGCGTAGAATTATTCTCAGCCATCCACCGAAAAAGGCAACGGTGGGAAAAAACACACCCGATAATTACATAGATTACAGATTAATAACACAAATATGGAGCTGTGCTTTTAAAGTTTTATAGAACTAAGAAGCCTGCGCTTGGAGGGGGGGGGGGGGGGAGCTCACACAAAGGTCATACAACCTCCATGCTGATATTGTTCAGATAGGGAACTGAGCTGTGAACCCCAGTGCGGTGTTTGCCAGTAGACCACCATACTGCTCTGTTAGCCGAGTCTCACTCCGGTTTTGTGTCTTCTATGATTACAGAAATTCTTCCTCTGGTGGAATTTTATCTGGAAGAAGGGATTTCTGATGAAGAGGCCATGTCACTCATCAACCTGGAAGCTCCTCGAAGTCACCCCAATAAAGACAAGTGGAAGGAAATGTCCTCGGCTGGTATCCTTTGTACTCAAAGTGATTCTTCTTCTTTCTTCTTCCCCTTCTTCCTTCTTTTTTCTTCCTTCTTCCTCTTCTTCCTTCTTTCTCTTCTTCCTACTTCCTTTTTCCTCTTCTTCCTTTTTCCTCTTCTTCCTTTTTCCTCTTCTTCCTTTTTCCTCTTCTTCCTTCTTCTTCCTTCTTCCTTCTTCCTCTTCTTCCTCCTTCTTTCTTTCTTCCTCCTTTCTTTCTTTCTTCCTTCCTTCCTTCCTTCCTTCCTTCCTTCCTTCCTTCCTTCCTTCCTTCTTCTTCCTTCCTTCTTCTTCCTTCCTTCTTCTTCCTTCTTTCTTCTTCCTTCCTTCTTCTTCCTTCTTCCTCTTCTTCCTTCTTCCTCTTCTTCCTCCTTCTTTCTTTCTTCCTCCTTCTTTCTTTCTTCCTCCTTCTTTCTTTCTTCCTCCTTCTTTCTTTCTTCCTCCTTCTTTCTTTCTTCCTTCCTTCCTTCCTTCCTTCCTTCCTTCCTTCTTCTTCCTTCCTTCTTCTTCCTTCTTTCTTCTTCTTCCTTCCTTCTTCTTCTTCTTCCTTCCTTCCTTCCTTCCTTCCTTCCTTCCTTCCTTCCTTCCTTCCTTTCTCCTTCCTTTCTCCTTCCTTTCTCCTTCCTTTCTCCTTCCTTTCTCCTTCCTTTCTTCTTCCTTTCTCCTTCCTTTCTCCTTCCTTCCTTCCTTCCTTCCTTCCTTCCTTCTTCCTTCCTTCTTTCTATCTTCTTCCTTCTTCCCTCCTCCTTTTCCTCTTTCTCCTCCTTTTCCTCTTGCTCCTCCTCCTTTTCCTCTTGCTCCTCCTCCTCTTGCTCCTCCTCCTCTTGCTCGTCCTCCTCTTCCTCTTGCTCCTCCTCCTCTTCCTCCTCCTCCTCCTCACTGTATGGATTATTCATGATGTTTTTATATGAAAATGAATGCCTTTTTAATATTTTTCAATAGAAATGTGATCTTTTTATATATTCACTGTTTTGGCATCTAAAAAAAAAATCCCATCCTTTACTTTTCCTCCCTACTTTGGTCACTGCACAAGTTTGTCAGCAGGCTCGCAGCCAATGATTTTAGCTGTGAACATGCTGGTGGCTGTGGCCAATCACAGCACAGATCTGGCTGGTTTCTTGTCCCCGGATTTAATGTACCATTCAGATCTGAAATCAGGAAAGAAAAGCCAGCCAGTCTGTAAGTGAGTACAATCAGCACACATACACTTGTTAGGCACACAGTTAAAGGGGTTGTAAAGCTTTGTGTTTTTTCACCTTAATGCATCCTATGCATTAGGGTGAAAAAACACCTGGCAGTCACCGGCCCCCGAGCCCCTGTTTTACTTACCTGAGACCTGAATCTTCTTGGGCGCGATCCTGTGTTGCTTTAGCCGAGTTCTAGTCGGCTCTTTATTGGATGATTGATAGCAGCGCAGCTATTGGCCTCCGCTGCTGTCAATCAAATCGATGACGTGGCGCTGGGGGGGCAGGGCCGAGTGATACAATCGGCAGCTATGGCCGCCGATTGTATCACGCGGGAGCGCGCCCGCAAGCCAACTCCCTTCCTAGAGAAGGGTTAGCTCTTGCGTGGAGGAGCCGAGACAGCCGCTGATGGACCCCAGAAGACGTGGATCGGGGCCACTCTGTGCAAAACAAACTACACAGTGGAGGTAAGTCTAACATGTTATTATTAAAAAAAAAAAAAAAACTAACCCATTATACCCCTTTGATTGCCCTCCTGATCACCACTGTCACCCAGCCAGTGTCATTGGTACAGTATCGCTGTACAGAATTATCACTGATCACTGTATTAGTGTCACTAGGGATGTCAGTTAGTGTCAGATTGTCCGCCACATTATCACAGTTGCACTATAAATCCATGATCACCGCCATTACTATTGAACTGCCAGTGGATACGCACAGGTGGGAGGGGGGGGGAGGGGAGGGGAAATCTTTCAGACGTCCTCTTCCTCCTTAAAGTCCATCAGGTGATAGTCTCTGTCTGTCTGGATCTGTAATCCTGGTCATGATCAGAACTATACTAGTGTCCCTAATAGTATAGTGTCCCCAAAAACGCAGTGTTAGCTGGATCAGCCCTGATCACTGCCAGCACTTGCGACATGCAGTAGAATACATTTTACCCTAAATTTTTGAAGACATTTTATTGGATATGTTTTATAACAGAAAGTACAAAAAAGTAGGCAACCTGGGGCCCTCTGGCTACAAGTCCCATCATGCCTCTGGGAGTAATTATAACTGCCAGCCTTGCAATGCCTCATGGGAAATGTAGTTCCACAACTGCTGGAGGGCCCCCAGGTTGCCTACCTCTGACCTAGAGGTCAAAATACAGAGTTTTGAGTTGATGGCCCTAACAAAAAAAAAAAAAAAGATACACAGACGCTGAGACTAGATGATGACGAGCCCTTCGTGGACGATGACCCCTTCACAGCAAAGTTAAGTTTTGAGGTGAGTGACCAGTTCCAAATGTAGAAGATACAGAAGATGTACGATGGAGCAATCGGGTCATGGTGTCGGCTATAAAAGTACAGTAAAACCTTGGTTTGCGAGCATAATTCGTTCCAGCAACATGCTTGTAATCCAAAGCACTTGTATATCAAAGCATTTTTTTTTACAGGGTATAAAAGAGAAGAGAGGCGCCTCTAAGCGTAGCAATAAGTTGCTGAATGTTGTACCTTCATTAAATGTAACCATATTGTTACACTTAGAGGGGCCTCTCTTCTCTTTTATACTCGGTTGTGACATGACGCCACTCTTATATCAAGACAGGGCTCGACAAAATCTGGGCGCCAGGTCGCAATTGCAACAAGAAATTGTGACCTGGCGCCCGCCGGTAATCGAGGCCGCGGCTTTGCGGCCTAGAAGGCCGCAAAGCCGCGGCCTCAATTACCGGCCGTCGCGGGCCCGCATCGATCGCGCGGTATGGGAGATGGGGGTGCACGGAGGCACAGGATCCTGTGTCTCCGTGCACCCCACCTCCACGCGAACGTGGCCGCGGCTTTGCAGCCTTGTGAAGGCCCAAGCTTGCTTCTGTGACCTGGCACCATCTGGTGGTGACCGTTGGCATTACAAGTAAAACAGCAGTTCCAATGTGTGTGTGTGTTTTTTTTTTTTACTGTTTTCACTGCCCTCTTCTTCCCTCTAATTAGAACCCCCAAACATTATGTATATTTTTTTATTCTAACACCCTAGAGAATAAAATGGTGGTTGTTGCAATACTTTCTGTCACACAGTATTTGCGCAGCGGTCTTACAAACGCACTTTTTTGGGGAAAAAATACACTTTTTTTAACAAAAAAAATAAGACAACAGTAAAGTTATCCCATTTTTTTTTTTATTTATTGTGAAAGATAATGTTACGCCGAGTAAATTGATACCCAACATGTTACGCTCTAAAATTGCGTCCGCTCGTGGAATGCCGACAAACTTTTACTGTTTAAAAAGGGGACGTTTAAAAAAATTCTACAAGTTGCATGTTTTGAGTTACAGAGGAAGGTCTAGGGCTAGAATTATTGCTCTCGCTCTAACGATCGTGGCGATACCTCACATGTGTGGTTTGAATACCGTTTACATATGCGCTACTCACGTATGTGTTCGCTTCTGTGCGCGAGCTCGTCGGGACGGGGCGCGTTTTCTGGCTCCTAACTTTTTTAGCTGGCTCCTAGATTCCAAGCAAATTTGTCAAACCCTGTATCAAGACATCGCTTGTATATCAAGGCAAAACATTTTGCTTGTCTTGCAAAACGCTCTCAAACCAAGTTACTCTCAAACCAAGGTTTTACTGTAAATAAAAAACTCAAATTACCCAAAACAACCACAGCAAATGGGTTACATACAGTATATAATACCTGAGAAATGATTTGTGACTCTGTATTTTCTCCTGCAGCAAGGCGGCTCGGAGTTTGTCCCTGTGGTTGTGTCCCGTTCCGTCCTGAGAGCCATGAGCAGGAGGGACATCATGGTGAAGCGTTGGCCACACCCTCTGAAGTGGCAGTACTTCCGCTCGCTGCTCCCCGATGTCTCCATCACCATGTGCCAGTCTTGTTTCCAGGTATGCGATTCCTTTCCTGATGAGAAAGCATTCCCAAAAGTCCAGGACCTTTCCCTTTCCCCCTCCAGAAAAAGAGGACCCAAGTTTTTTGGTTCAGTCTGGCTCAGTGGCAGGAATAGTGCCCCATCATTGGTGTCGTTGGGAGAAATAGTGTCCCATCATTGGTGTCATAGGGAGGAATAGTGCCCCATCATTGGTGTCATAGGGAGGAATAGTGTCCCATCATTGGTGTCAGTGGGAGGAATAGTGTCCCATCATTGGCGTTAGTGGGAGGAATAGTGTCCCATCATTGGCGTCAGTGGGAGGAATAGTGTCCCATCATTGGCGTCAGTGGGAGGAATAGTGTCCCGTCTTTGGGAGAAATAGTGTCCCATCATTGGTATTAATGGGAGAAATAGTGTCCCATCATTGGTATTAATGGGAGAAATAGTGTCCCATCATTGGTGTCTTTGGGAGAAATAGTGTCCCATCATTGGTATTAATGGGAGAAATAGTGTCCCATCATTGGTATTAGTTGGAATAACGGAGCACCTTCATTGGTGTCAGTTGAAGGACGGAATGGTGCCCCAAAATAAAGTCAAGCAAAGGGGCTCATCTGGCCCGCGGCCGCAATTTGGACACCACTGTCATAGAAGAATACGAAAAAACAAACAAGGAAAGACGTTTTTTCTTAACAATTAAATTATCTTTTTCTTGAACTAGTAGTAATGTTTTGCAAAGTTGTTTCTTTTCATTATTATTATTATTATTATTATTATTATTATTATTATTATTATTTTTCTACAATGATATTCTCTGTGACATAAATTTAGACCTGCTGTGACCTCATAAAACCTAATAAGAAGATTAAACCTGGAGGTGTATTAATACTCCTCCTCCTCCTCCCCCCCCCCCCTGTATAATCTCTGGGTGTTTCATTCTTATAACCTCTACACTGAACATTATTCTCATCTCTCATATCTCCAGATATATAAATTGTCATCTAACAAGTGGAAGATCTGATTGAGCCACTTAGGCAAAATGTGCTTGAAAAACAAACCTTTCCTTTTTTTTTTTTTTTTTGTAGAAGGTGTTTTTTTTTTAATGAGAGGTGTATTTAGGGGAGTTTAGTTTGTTTCATTTTGTGGTCCTTGTGTGTGTATATTTAATCATTTGTGTACCGTGAAGCTTGTATATACTCGAGTATAAGCCGACCCGAATACAAGCCGAGGCACCTAATTTTACCACAAAAAACTGGGAAAACTTATTGACTCGAGTATAAGTCTGGGGTGTCCATCTGCATGCCTCACTTTGCCTCACTGAATCCATGTGCATGCCTCGCCGTGCCCATGCCTCGCCGTGCCCATGCCTCGCCGTGCCCATGCCTCGCTGTGCCCATGCCTCGCTGTGCCCATGCCTCGCTGTGCCCATGCCTCGCCGTGCCCACGCCTCACTGTGCCCATGCCTCACTGTGCCCATGCCTCACTGTGCCCATGCCTCACTGTGCCCATGCCTCACTGTGCCCGTGCCTCACCGTGCCCATGCCTCACTGTGCCCATGACTAGACTGACGTTTAACATGGGAGTCTATGGAAGGGGTGCCCGGCTTTGAAAAATCGGTGCTTCCCGGCCGTAGGTCCCCCAGACAACAAGCTTTTCACACTTGTAGAGGAGAAATTGAGCTACACGTGTGCCAAGTTCCGGGTCCAGGGGACCTACGACCCACCGGTACCGGGTCCCCAAATTCACCGGAGAAATGACCGTTTAACCTGGGAGTCTATGGAAGGGGTGCCCGGCTTTGAAAAATCGGTGCTCCCCGGCCGTACGTCCTCCAGACAATAAACTTTGCACACTTGTAGAGGAAGAGTGGGGCAATATGTGTGCCAAGTTTGGGGTCCTGGGGACCTACGGCCGGCTGGTACCAGGTCCCCAAAGTCCAGGAGATCAGGCACAAAAAGGTGACTCGAGTATAAGCCGAGGGGGGCATTTTCAGCACCAAAAAAATGTGCTGAAAAACTCGGCTTATACTCTAGTATATACGGTATACTGTATGTTCTTTTTGTAAGCAAAGCAGCAGCCACTGATCAATCTGTTATAGAATGCAGGATTTTCGGCAGTGGCGGCCCGTTCATTAGGGGTGCCGCCCCCCCTAATCTATGCGCCCGCCCCTCTCATCTACATGCAGAGTAGTAAAGGCAGAAGGTGCATTCTGTGCATTAAGATAAAAAATTGTGTAGCCGCCCCCCTCCCCCCGCACCCCCTAATTACTTACCTGAGCCTCTTCTCTCTCCAGCGCAGTCCACAAATGTCTTAGCCGTCCAGGACACTCGCCGTCTGGGACACTCCTCCTGATTGGCTGAGACACAGGATCGGCGCCATTGGCTCCCACGGCTGTCATTTAAAGTCAGCCAATCGGGGGAGAAAGGGGGCGGGGCCCGGTCGGGGCTCCGTGTCTGAATGAATACACAGAGCTCTGACTCAGCTCGGGTGCCCCCTATAGAAAGCTGCTGGCTGAGGGGGCACTCGATAGGAGGGAGGGGCCAGTAGCAGCAAAGAGGATAGGAGGGAGGGGCCAGTAGCAGCAAAGAGGGGCACGAGAAGAGTAGGAGCTGGGCTGCGCTGTGCAAAACCAACTGCACAGAGGAGGTAAGTATGACATGTTTGTTATTAAAAAAAAAAAAAAACAAGACTTTACAATCACTTTATGCCGGCCATTGGTTGTAGGGAAGAAAATTACATATCTATGGCCTACCTTTCTTATAACGCCCATTGATTGATCCCACCTGTTCAGGTCTTGCCGTATCTCATTGCTTCCTTCCCTTTATAGTTTGTCCCTCCATGTTGATTTGATACAATATCTTTTATTTTATTCTTTTTTTTCCAGATGTTTCACACCGAGGACTACGAACTTCTGGTCCTGCAGCACAACTGCTGCCCCTATTGCCGGAAACCCATGGAGGACCCCGGCCAGTGACATTCCCCGCCTGGACCCTATATACTCTACCAGCACTGATAGTCAATCCATAATTCAAATAATATTTTTATATAATTTATTAAATCTTTTTCTACATACTGCCTGTGTCTGGTTTGTGCTGATTATGATGTCATCTGTAGGAAAATTGGCTGTGAAAAGTGTTGTCTCACAGCCACGGACAATAATTTGGGTCCAGTTTATGGTTCTGCATCCCATTTTAGTTCTTATTATTCAAAAGAGGACGATTCTCTGGTATACCAGCATTGGCCCAGATTCACAAAGAGCGGGCGCACATTACGCCAACGCAGCGCAGAGAGGCAAGCATGGAATTCACCAAGCCAGTGCTCCCAACGCAGCGCTGGGTTTCGAAGGCGTACGCCGGCGTAGGATATAATGGATTCATAATGGAGTAAGCACATTCATCACGCTGTAACAGACAGAAAAGCGCAAATCGTCTTTTACTAACACGGAATCAGCTAAAGCAGCCCAAAGGCGAATAGAACTTCCCCTTTATAGTGCCGTCCCACGTGTTGTACGTCACCGCGCTTTGCTAGATCATTTTTTAAAAACGATGGTGTGTGGGCAACGTCGTTTTTAATGATAAAGTTGGGAAAACTTCGTTTTTTTTTCATGCCGAAAAATGATCGTGTGTACGCGGCATCACCCTTCCCACTTCAGCTAAAAGAACATTTTTATTCTATCCCGGTTGGAGAATCGTACCTCCTGTCCCAATGACCGGAGGCAAGAAACAAGGAGACTTCCCATCAGGGACACGGCTTAGCCATTATACCATCTGCAAAAGCCTCCTAGGGAAAGACAAGTCAGCCATGATACTAATGATCAGATTAGGTGCAAAGTAGCTCATGTACAATTCAAACCTAGACCTGCAGAGGGCTGCGTCGGTAAATGTTCACCCGATATATACCTGCAAGCCTCAGCAATACAGCCCGTCATGCAACCTGCCTATTACCACAACCACATCCTTACCCAACCTATAGGGGTATCAGTCACAACCATCTCTGAAAGCTTGTGTCCCCCCAGCCATGGTACAAGAAACAGACAAACCCCCCTTCATATTGAAAAGTTTCTTACTTCTCTATAGGTTATATTGGCACCACATCCCCTTAATTGGTAACAATTTAGAAAAGATGAGGGATTTTATAGGTGAAAAACAACATTTATATGAAAAAATATTTATTTCTAAAAGTTAAAAATGACAGAATATAGAAAATCCATCCAATTATACAATACAGTTTCAAGAATGTGCAAGCTGAAAAATTCTCTACATGTTTCGCCACAGTTGGCTTCCTCAGGAGAATCAAATTCATCAGGCACTATCTACTGATAGTAGATTTTCAGTAGATAAATTGTTACCAATTAAGGGGATGTGGTGCCAATATAACCTATAGATAAGTAAAAACTTTTCTTCCTGTACAGTTGTTCAGTCACTTGACACTTGGTAGAGCTGAGAAGAAAGGTGTTCGGGAAGTAGATGGGTGTACAGTATATTGCTTACCATGTGTATTGCATTGCATCCATGGGAGAGTTCCAAAGCGAAAAGCTACTGCTCACCAAAAAGGCTTGATCTGAGATGTGAGACATCACAGATCACCCCGATTCCTGCACCTTCACCCCTCAGATCTCCCCGATTCCTGCACCTTCACACCTCAGATCACCCCGATTCCTGCACCTTCACACCTCAGATCACCCCGATTCCTGCACCTTCACACCTCAGATCACCCCGATTCCTGCACCTTCACACCTCAGATCACCCCGATTCCTGCACCTTCACACCTCAGATCACCCCGATTCCTGCACCTTCACACCTCAGATCACCCCGATTCCTGCACCTTCACCCCTCAGATCACCCCGATTCCTGCACCTTCATCCCTCAGATCACCCCGATTCCTGCACCATCACCCCGATTCCTGCACCATCACCCCGATTCCTGCACCTTCACCCCTCAGATCACCCCGATTCCTGCACCTTCACACCTCAGATCACCCCGATTCCTGCACCTTCACACCTCAGATCACCCCGATTCCTGCACCATCACCCCGATTCCTGCACCATCACCCCGATTCCTGCACCTTCACACCTCAGATCACCCCAATTCCTGCACCTTCACCCCTCAGATCACCCCAATTCCTGCACCTTCACACCTCAGATCACCACAATTCCTGCACCTTCACACCTCCGATCACCACAATTCCTGCACCTTCACCCCTCCGATCACCACAATTCCTGCACCTTCACACCTCAGATCACCCCAATTCCTGCACCTTCACCCCTCAGATCACCACAATTCCTGCACCTTCACCCCTCAGATCACCCCAATTCCTGCACCCCTCAGATCACCCCAATTCCTTCACCCCTCAGATCACCCCAATTCCTTCACCCCTCAGATCACCCCAATTGCTGCACCTTCACCTATAGGCCTTTAGTAGTGATGGGTCCAGTCTTCCCTAAAATATAAACCTGGTGCGCGATACCAGATAGAGGGACGACAGGGCACTAGAGATATCATCCCCCTCCCACCAATTAGTGGGAATCGGACAACCCGTGGCCCGGATAAAAGGTTTTTGATTTTGATATTTATATGTATTTACTGTTATATTTATAGAGCAATATTCATTATATTGGTCACGTCCTATTTCCCTGAAGAAGCCATTGTCTTGGCGAAACATGTAGGGAAGACTGGACCTGTCACTACTAAAGGCCTATACCAACCTGGCCAGTAGTATACTTTTATGTGCTCCTTTATTGTCTGATTATTTATTTATTTATTTATATATATATATATATATATATATATATATATATATATATATATATATAAAAATTCTTGCTTGTTTGAAATATATGTAATAAAATTGTTATTTTTACACTAATTTTGATTCAAGTGTTTTGTCACCGCAATAATCCCCATCCCCATAACCCAATGTACATTGCAGGTCAACCAGGGGTACCTAACCTGCTGCAAGATCTACAGAGCTTCGACCGTCAGACCACCGACCAATATTCACCAGAATGTTTTTAATGATTTTTTTTTTTGTACATCTATAATTGTCCTATCTGTAGCCGAAAGCTCTCACGTTCTATGGGACATATTATAGGACGTTGTATGGGACATATATAGGACATTGTATAGGACGTTGTATGGGACGTATATAGGACGTTGCATGGGACGTATATAGGACGTTGTATGGGACATATATAGGACGTTCTATGGGACATATTATAGGACGTTGTATGGGACATATTATAGGACGTTGTATGGGACATATTATAGGACGTTGTATGGGACATATTATAGGACGTTGTATGGGACATATTATAGGACGTTGTATGGGACATATATAGGACGTTGTATGGGACATATATAGGACGTTGTATGGGACATATTATAGGACGTTGTATGGGACATATTATAGGACGTTGTATGGGACATATATAGGACGTTGTATGGGACATATTATAGGACGTTGTATGGGACATATATAGGACGTTGTATGGGACATATTATAGGACGTTGTATGGGACATATTATAGGACGTTGTATGGGACATATGTAGGACGTTGTATGGGACATATTATAGGACGTTGTATGGGACATATATAGGACGTTGTATGGGACATATATAGGACGTTGTATGGGACATGTATAGGACGTTGTATGGGACATATTATAGGACGTTGTATGGGACATATTATAGGACGTTGTATGGGACATATTATAGGACGTTGTATGGGACATATATAGGACGTTGTATGGGACATATTATAGGACGTTGTATGGGACATATATAGGACGTTGTATGGGACATATTATAGGACGTTGTATGGGACATATATAGGACGTTGTATGGGACATATTATAGGACGTTGTATGGGACATATATAGGACGTTGTATGGGACATATTATAGGACGTTGTATGGGACATATTATAGGACGTTGTATGGGACATATGTAGGACGTTGTATGGGACATATTATAGGACGTTGTATGGGACATATATAGGACGTTGTATGGGACATATATAGGACGTTGTATGGGACATGTATAGGACGTTGTATGGGACATATTATAGGACGTTGTATGGGACATATTATAGGACGTTGTATGGGACATATATAGGACGTTGTATGGGACATATTATAGGACGTTGTATATTTTTTAGCCTGTTGCAGTCAGAAATATCAGAATTGAGATCACATTAGCTGTTTCTATTCTCAGATTGTATTCCTCACACCCGGCGGTGAACATTGCTCATTCATCTCTTCCTACACCGAGAGGGACGGGGATCTGTGACATGGAAATTTATTATGTGTTTATAATGAGGTATTTCTCTGAGTGATGTACAATATACACAGATGGCCGATCCCCTCCTCCTCCTACTCCTATAAATCCTCTCTCAGCTTTTAAAGTTCTTGTAACTGTTTGTTCTTCACTTCTCTTATCAGTTTCTGGGCTTCTTCTAATCCCATTTCCTATTGTCAGAGCAGCTACTGGAGTTTCTCCAACTCCCCCTCCCTTGTCCTCCTCCCTTGTCCTCCGCCTGCTGGGCATGGAAGCTTTTTACTGCCCAGGGTCTCTCCTTTTACTGCCCAGGGTCTCTCCTTCTTTACTGCCCAGGGTCTCTCCTTCTTTTACTGCCCAGGGTCTCTCCTTCTTTTACTGCCCAGGGTCTCTCCTTCTTTACTGCCCAGGGTCTCTCCTTCTTTTACTACCCAGGGTCTCTCCTTCTTTTACTGCCCAGGGTCTCTCCTTCTTTTACTGCCCAGGGTCTCTCCTTCTTTTACTGCCCAGGGTCTCTCCTTCTTTTACTGCCCAGGGTCTCTCCTTCTTTTACTGCCCAGGGTCTCTCCTTATTTTACTGCCCAGGGTCTCTTTTGTAAAGCACCAACACATACAGCAGGTTGTTATAGAACACAGAGGTCAGCAACCTTTTCCACATTCAGTTTACAAGAATTAGACAATTGGCATGACAGTCAACCGAAACAAGTTCACTAATCTCAGATCACCCCAATTCCTGCACCTTCACCCCTCAGATCACCCCAATTCCTTCACCCCTCAGATCACCCCAATTCCTGCACCGTCACCCCTCAGATCACCCCAATTCCTTCTCACCTCAGATCACCCAATTCCGTCACCTTCACCCCTCAGATCACCCCAATTCCTTCACCTTCACCCCTCAGATCACCCCAATTCCTTCTCACCTCAGATCACCCAATTCCGTCACCTTCACCCCTCAGATCACCCCAATTCCTTCACCTTCACCCCTCAGATCACCCCAATTCCTTCACCCCTCAGATCACCCCAATTCCTGCACCGTCACCCCTCAGATCACCCCAATTCCTTCTCACCTCAGATCACCCAATTCCGTCACCTTCACCCCTCAGATCACCCCAATTCCTTCACCTTCACCCCTCAGATCACCCCAATTCCTTCACCCCTCAGATCACCCCAATTCCTTCACCTTCACCTCTCAGATCACCCCAATTCCTGCACCCCTCAGATCACCCCAATTCCTTCACCCCTCAGATCACCCCTCAGATCACCCCAATTCCTTCACCTTCACCCCTCAGATCACCCCAATTCCTTCACCCCTCAGATCACCCCAATTCCTTCACCTTCACCCCTCAGATCACCCCAATTCCTGCACCCCTCAGATCACCCCAATTCCTTCACCCCTCAGATCACCCCTCAGATCACCCCAATTCCTTCACCTTCACCCCTCAGATCACCCCAATTCCTTCACCCCTCAGATCACCCTAATTCCTGCACCTTCACACCTCAGATCACCCCAATTCCTTCACCCCTCAGATCACCGCAATTCCTTCACCCCTCAGATCACCCCAATTCCTTCACCTTCACCCTCAGATCACCCCAATTCCTTCACCCCTCAGATCACCACAATTCCTTCACCCCTCAGATCACCACAATTCCTTCACCTTCATACCTCAGATCACCCCAATTCCTTCACCTTCACACCTCAGACCACCCCAATTCCTTCACACCTCAGATCACCCCAATTCCTGCACCTTCACACCTCAGACCACCCCAATTCCTTCACACCTCAGATCACCCCAATTCCCGCACCTTCACCCCTCAGATCACCCCAATTCCTGCACCTTCACCCCTCAGATCACCCCAATTCCTGCACCTTCACCCCTCAGATCACCCCAATTCCTTCACCTTCACCCCTCAGATCACCCCAATTCCTTCACCTTCACCCCTCAGATCACCCCAATTCCTTCACCTTCACCCCTCAGATCACCCCAATTCCTTCACCTTCACCCCTCAGATCACCCCAATTCCTTCACCTTCACCCCTCAGATCACCCCAATTCCTTCACCTTCACACCTCAGATCACCCCGATTCCTGCACCTTCATACCTCAGATCACCCCAATTCCTGCACCTTCACACCTCAGGTCACCCCAATTCCTTCACCTTCACACTTCAGATCACCCCAATTCCTGCACCTTCACCCCTCAGATCACCCCAATTCCTTCACCTTCACACCTCAGATCACCCCAATTCCTTCACCGTCACACCTCAGAGAATACTGAGCCATTCACACCAGTCTCTGTGTCTCATACACACCCTCTAAGGAGTAATTAGGCAGAAGCCGATTAACTGACCAGATTGTGTTTGGATTGTGAGAGTAAACTGGAGCGCTAACTGACATTAATACAGAGGGATCCTATGAGCTCCATGCACGCTGGTCATTAAAACTTACTGACAAAATGATGATAAATGTAGACCCGGACGGAGCAGGGGAGCAGGAGGTGCCATGCGTCGGACGCAGCGATGTCACTTTCCTGAATGATTGACGGGATTAATGAGTCTTCTCTCTAAACTAATACACAGGCATTGACTTTACAGGTCCCAGATCTGCCAATACATTGTGGGCTGGATTCAAGAAGCAATTGCGCCTGTGTAACCATAGTTACACAGGCGCAATTGCTTACTTGCCCCGGCGTAACAAATGCTCCTGATTCAGGAAACCTCGTTACGCCGACTGCAGCCTAAGATATGCGCGGCATAAGGCTCTTATGCCGCGCATATCTTAGGCTGCATTCTTGTGATGGCCGCTAGGTGGCGTTCCCGTTGTGCTCAGCGTATAGTATGCAAATTGCATACTAACGCCGATTCGCAACGTTACGCGAGCCCTGCGTACGCAGTTTACGTCGTTTCCGTACGGCGGTTTTCGCGTAAGGCTGCCCCTGCTATTAGCAGGGGCAGCCAATGTTACGTATACCCATCGTTCCCGCGTCGCAAAATTTCAAATTTACGTAGTTTGCGTAAGTAATTCGTGAATGGCGCTGGACGCCGTTCACTTTGAAGCAAATGATGTCCTTGCGACGTCATTTGCCGCAATGCACGTCGGGAAAGTTTCCCGACGGAGCATGCGCTCTACGATCGGCGCGGGAGCGCGCCTAATTTAAATGATTCCCGCCCCCTACGGGATCATTTAAATTGCGCGCGCTTACGCCGGGCATTTTGCCGGCGCGCCCACGCAATTTACGGAGCTACTGCTCCGTGAATCAAGGGCAGCGCAGTAAATTTGTGGGGGCGCAGGGCAAAAACGTTACCCTGCGCCTCCGCAAAAAAAGCGCAAATGTACCTGAATCCAGCCCTTGTGTTATTAACATCTTATACACCTAAGGCCGCAGAAAACCTGACCTGCATGACAGTGCTTATGATTTAACCACTTCCCGCCCAAGGTTCGTATATGACCGTCCTTGACTTTGAGCGCGGATATCTGAATGATGGGTGCAACAGCTACAGGCGTCATTCAGATATCCTTCTTCCAGCCGGCGATTTCCCACACTATAAGAATGATCATAGCGGCTATTCCGCCGCTTGATTGTTTTTACGGGCGGCGAGAGGGGATGTCCTCCCTCTCCCGCCGCCTTCCGGTGCTTCTACCGACTCAACGCTGCGAACGGGAGCCGGAGAACGGATCCGTCAGGCCCCGGATGTCCACCATAGAGATTTCCAGTGGTCCAGATGGAGTCTCTATGATCGTCGGAGGCCGGGCACGACGTTATGACGTCACACCAGGCCAGAGGCTTATCTAGTGAAAATGGCGCCTATGGCAAGCACTGAAACTGCTCCCTTGTCAAAACATTTGAAACCCATCTTTCAGATAACCAGGGACACTGGGGACCACTGGCGGCTGGTGCTGACATTTTTTGGGGGGGGCACAAATAAACTAAAAAAAAAAAACATCAATTGCAGCCACTGTGCCCATCAAATGCAGCCACTACCCTATGTGGATCCGGTCTGGCCAGTCATTGGTCATCTTGGGTGCACCTGTCACTCCCCTCCCCAGGCAGAAGGAGAAATATTAGCCATTGCTGTGCCTGCGTTGCGCTTCAGCAGGGTGGGCGCGGCGTCGGGAGCTACATTAGTGCGGGAGGCGGCGGCGGGAGGACGGGTGGGGTCTTTTTCATGCAGGGGGGGGGCTTTTTGCTGCCCCCCCTCCCCATGGTGCCCATGGCACTTGCCATGGCTGCCATACCCTAGATACGCCACTGCACCAGGCCCCTGCATTAAAAAAAACAGCGCCGCCTCAGCTGGGAAGCCATGATCGTTTATTTATTTTTTGATTTCAGGCTTCTCAAAATTTACTGGCACAGCCAAGTTTTCACTGTAATTTCCAAAAGTTACAAAATTACAGATTTAAGTGCAAATTTCAGTGTTTAGACTACAAACAAGTACAAGATGCAATTAGCAATGTGATTGAAGGTAGATATTAAGGCAAAAAACACATTTCTTATTTTATTTTCGATATAGTAAGTAGCTCAGGGGCTGGACTCAGGAGGACAAGAAATTAGAATGGGTGGCGCACACACATGAAATTGACTCTCACAGCGACACCAACAGCAGTGTGCAGCAGCACAGGTGACACCTCACACGTCCTCAGATGACTGTCTCACACTTCGAATATGTTCTATTTCAGACAGTGAGATTCGTTTTCTCTTTTGCTATCTTTTGAACCTTGAGCGTGTCCTGATGAAGCCTAGCGGTGAAACGCGTTGACGCACAAGGGCTCACTGTACAATTTGTATAATTTTATATGATTTTTAACTATGTATTTTTCTCAATAAATACTGTTATTTTTTTCTATTTCTCCATTGTTTTCTATACCTCTAAAGCAGTGGTTCTCAATCTTTCTAGTGCCGTGACCCCTTGATAAGATTTCCCAAGTTGTGGGGACCCCCAACAGTAAAATGATTTAAAAACTTAGGAGCTCTTGATCAAGGTCATCTGCTGATCTGATAACAGTAGTGGGGATTTTAGTGGCAACTCTAATCACAGGTAGTGTTACTCACTGCATTTGTGGTGCCTCGCAGCAGTGACACCTATACCGAAATCAAGAGATAGGGTCTCCTCCAGCCCCTTCCACTTCACATTCCTCACCAGACAGCTGATCTCTAGTCTCTGCTCCCCAGCCATGCCGTGAACTGAATGGACAACTGTGAAGAGGCTGAGTGGACAACCGCAGGCACCAGGGACAGCCCTACTGGGGAAAGCGATGCAGGCTCAAGGGACAGCCCTACTGGGGAGAGCAATGCGGGCTCCAGGGACAGCCCTACTGGGGAGAGCAATGCGGGCTCCAAGGACAGCCCTACTGGGGAGAGCGATGTGGGACTACTGGGGCTACTGGGGAGAGCGATGCGGGCTCCAGGGACAGCCCTATTGGGGAGAGCGATGTGGGCTCCAGGGACAGCCCTACTGGGGAGAGCGATGCGGGCTCCAGGGACAGCCCTACTGGGGAGAGCAATGCGGGCTCCAAGGACAGCCCTACTGGGGAGAGCGATGCGGACTACAAGGACAGCCCTACTGGGGAGAGCGATGCGGGCTCCAGGGACAGCCCTACTGGGGAGAGCAATGCGGGCTCCAGGGACAGCCCTACTGGGGAGAGCGATGCGGGCTCCAGGGACAGCCCTATTGGGGAGAGCGATGTGGGCTCCAGGGACAGCCCTACTGGGGAGAGCGATGCGGGCTCCAGGGACAGCCCTACTGGGGAGAGCGATGCGGACTACAAGAACAGCCCTACTGGGGAGAGCAATGCGGGCTCCAGGGACAGCCCTACTGGGGAGAGCGATGCGGACGACAAGGACAGCCCTACTGGGGAGATCGATGCGGGCTCCAGGGACAGCCCTACTGGGGAGAGCAATGCGGGCTCCAGGGACAGCCCTACTGGGGAGAGCGATGCGGACTACAAGGACAGCCTTACTGGGGAGAGTGATGTGGGCTCCAGGGACAGCCCTACTGGGGAGAGCGATGCGGACTACAAGGACCGCCCTACTGGGGAGAGCGATGCGGACTCCAGGGACAGCCCTATTGGGGAGAGCGATGTGGGCTCCAGGAACAGCCCTACTGGGGAGAGCAATGCGGGCTCCAGGGACAGCCCTACTGGGGAGAGCGATGCGGGCTCAAGGGACAGCCCTACTGGGGAGAGCGATGCGGACTACAAGGACAGCCCTACTGGGGAGAGCAATGCGGGCTCTATGGACAGCCCTACTGGGGAGAGCAATGCGGGCTCCAGGGACAGCCCAGGATTCGGTGACCCCTAGCAAATCATCATTCGACCCCCGAGGGGGTCCCGACCCCCAGGTTGAGAACCACTGTTCTAAAGTCAGGCCTATGCTTACTTTTTGAGTACCCTCTTTTCTTGTTCCCTCTCAAATTTACGGATGTGGCGATGTGAGTGCTTTCCCTTCCATGCAGGCGGTGCCCCATCTCAGACCCCAGCTTTGGAAGGGCAGAGTGCTAACAATTTATAGACGTCCTCTGCAGCGGGTGCGTCATTGCAGCTTTAATCATCTGTTTGATATGCCGCGATAAGGGGGCTTTCATTAGCCTGACCTGAATTTCTCGCTGTCACTTTTAAATACACTTTCCTCCAATGTGTTTAACAGTGAGACAGGTGTAGTCTTAATACGTTTAGGAGAAGCCAATTAACACTTTGCAACCTTAGCTTGGATTACAATGATTAATGGAGATCTAAATCCCTGGGTGCTGACATTGGCAGTGGCGGCTTATGGAAGTTGGCACGTTATAAAGAGTGGTGTACCCGCGGTCACTCTGTAGAGCGGCTCTTGCTGGGAACATAAAGGTTTTTCTTGGGATTCCTGAGAGGAGGGAGAGACGCACAAGAAGTGGTTTCTAACCCGAGGGGGGTGAAAACTTTCAAGAGCTGCCACCATGAACGGAACAGAAGGTCCCAATTTTTACATCCCCATGTCTAACAAGACTGGGGTAGTACGAAGCCCCTTCGAATACCCTCAGTATTACCTGGCAGAGCCATGGAAGTATTCAATATTGGCCGCCTACATGTTCTTGCTCATCCTCCTCGGTTTCCCAATCAACTTCATGACCCTCTACGTCACCATCCAGCACAAGAAGCTCCGAACACCCTTAAACTACATCCTGCTAAATCTGGCCTTTGCCAACCACTTCATGGTCCTGTGTGGATTCACCATCACGTTGTACACCTCCCTCCATGGATACTTTGTATTCGGACAGTCTGGTTGCTACTTTGAAGGCTTCTTCGCTACCCTTGGTGGTAAGTCCATCCATGTCCCTTGAAAGGGGATCTGGTGTGAAGGACTAGATTTGTCTTAGATGGAAGTAGCCAGGAAAGTAGGGCGGTGAAGCTGAATCTGTA
Organism: Rana temporaria; assembly: GCF_905171775.1. Taxonomy (NCBI): domain Eukaryota; kingdom Metazoa; phylum Chordata; class Amphibia; order Anura; family Ranidae; genus Rana; species Rana temporaria. The sequence goes on along the minus strand of NC_053495.1, from coordinate 10,159,252 downwards.
GATATTTCGATTGGGGTCTGAAATAGGTATTGGGCTTCATGATAGATATCTTTTTAAAGGTTAGTCAAGGAGTCGGGAAGGGGAAAGCTCTGGATTAGTTTACTAATAGATCAAGACGCCTTAACCACTTCAATACCGGGCTTTTATACACACCTCATTACCGGGCCTATTCTGGCACTTCTCTCCTACATGTAAAAATCATTATTCTTTTGCTAGAAAATTACGCAGAACCCCCAAATATTATATATGTTTTTTTAGCAGACACCCTGGGGAATAAAACGACGGTCATTGCAACGTTTTATCTTGCACGGTATTCGCGCAATAATTTTTCAAACGCCCTTTTTTTGGAAAAAAAATGTTTCATGAATTAAAAAAATAACAAAACAGTAAAGTTAGCCCAATTTTTTTGTATAATGTGAAAGATTATGTTACACCGAGTAAATAGATACCTAACATGTCACGCTTTAAAATTGCGCATACTCATGGAATGGCGCCAAACTTCGGTACTTAAAAATCTCCATAGGCAACGCTTTAATTTTTTTTTACAGGTTACCAGTTTAGAGTTACAGAGGAGATCTAGTTCTAGATTTGTTGCTGGCACTCTAACACACGCGGCGATACCTCACATATGTGGTTTAAACGGCGTTCACATATGTCGGCGGGACTTACGTGTGCATTCGCTACTGCGCGCGAGCTACCGGGGACAGGGGCGTTTTAATTTTATTTTTTATTCTTTTATTTATTTTTTTATTTATTTTTTTCTTTTTTTACACTTCTTTTCTATTTTTTTTTTAACTTTTATTCCTATTACAAGGAATAGGAAATGTGTGTGACAGGTCCTCTTTATGGAGAGATGCGGGGTCAATAAGACCCTGCATCTCTCCTCCAGGCTGGAAACCATGAGATCGGTGAAAAAAAATTCACCGATCTCATGAATACTGTTGCTTACTAGCCGCAATCGCGGCTTTGTTTACTTACGGGGACCCGGGCGTGACGTCATCACATCGCGCCCGGGTCCTCCGACGGTCATAGAGATGACTGGTGACCATCTGGTCACCAGTCATCTCTATGCTTCCTGCGAGCACTGGACGATTCTTTCTCCGGGCCCCCGATGGCACGGGAGAGCCCGGAGAAGCACCGGATGGCAGCGGGAGGGGGGGGGATGTCCCCTCCCGCCACCTGTAAGAACAATCAAGCGGCGAAACCGCCGCTATGATCATTCTTATGCTGCGCAGAATCGCCGGCAGAACAAAAGGATATCTGGATGATGCCTCTAGCTGCAGGCATCATTCAGATATCCACTCGCAAAGCCCAGGACGTCATTTGACGTCCACCCAGGATGGGAGATCCCATCTGTGGACGTCAAATGACAATGGGCGGGTATTGAAGTGGTTAAAGAGGTTGTAAAGGTTTGTTTTTTATTTTCTAAATAGGTTCCTTCAAGCTCGTGCATTGTTGGTTCACTTACCTTTTCCTTCGATTTCCCTTTTAAATTTTTTTTTTCTTTTTCGGAATTTCTTACTTCCTGTTCCTCCTCAGTAAGCTTGCCCCCATCATCCGAGCCGTTCTGGCTGGGGGTTAGTCAGCGTGCTCGCCCCCTCCCTTGGCACTACATCCCTGTTGGGGGACGCCCCAAACGTCTCCCCCGTAGGGATGTAGTCCCAAGCAGTGCCGGCCCAAGACATTGTGCTGCCTGGGACCAAGAATGAAATGCTGCCCCCGCCCCCCAGAAAAAAAATCACGCCAACCAAAAGGCCCCCACATTCATTATTTTATATCATGATAACTAAAGGGGACCTGTCATGGCTCTATACATGTATAAAGGAGTATAAAGAGGACCTGTCATTGCTCTATACATGTATAAAGGAGTATAAAGAGGACCTGTCATTGCTCTATACATGTATAGGAGTATAAAGAGGACCTGTCATGGCTCTATAAATGTATATAGGACTATAAAGAGTACTTGACATGGCTCTATACTTGTATAAAGGAGTATAACGAGGGCCTGTCATGGCTCTATAGATGTATAAAGAGAACCTGTCATGGCTCTATACATGTATAAAGAAGTATAAAGAGGACCTGTCATGGCTCTATACATGTATATAGAGGACCTGTCGAGACTCTTTACATGTAAAGGAATATCAAGAGGACCTGTCATGGCTCTATAAATGTATATAGGAATATAAAGAGGACCTGTCATGGCTCTATAAATGTATATAGGAGTATAACGAGGACCTGTCATGGCTCTATAAATGTATATAGGAGTATAACGAGGACCTGTCATGGCTCTATAAATGTATATAGGAGTATAACGAGGACCTGTCATGGCTCTATAAATGTATATAGGAATATAACGAGGGCCTGTCATGGCTCTATAGATCTATAAAGAGGACCTGTCATGGCTCTATACATGCATATAGGTGTATAAAAGGACCTGCCATGGCTCTATACATGTATATAGGAGTATAACGAGGACCTGTCATGGCTCTATAAATGTATATAGGAGTATAACGAGGGCCTGTCATGGCTCTATAGATCTATAACGAGGGCCTGTCATGGCTCTATAGATCTATAAAGAGGGCCTGTCATGGCTCTATACATGCATATAGGCGTATAAAAGGACCTGCCATGGCTCTATACATGTATCCAGGAGTATAAAGGCACCTGTGAATTGCCGGCCACAATGTCTTTTGCGCAAACTAATCAATGTATGCTAATTGTGTTTTTTTTTTGGTATCAAAAATATGTAGAATACATATTGGCCTAAACTGAAGAAACATTTTTATTTTTCTAAATTTTGGGGATACTTATTATAGCAAAAAGTTAAAAAAGATATGTATTTATAGCACAAAAAATAAAAACCGCAGAGGTGATCAAATATCACCAAAAGAAAGCTCTATTTGTGGGGGAAAAAAAGGACATCAATTTTATTTGGGTAGCGGAGCTGGCGCCTAAAAAGCGCCTGGAAAGCTCTTCAAAAGCGCTCAGTGTTTTACTGGCAGTTTAGAAGCGCCCCAGCGTGAAAGGGGCCTAATAAACAGGACTTGAGTCATCAAAGGGTGACAGGCGTTTTTTTTTATGCATTCATCACTCAGCCTGACCTAACCTCCAGTGTGAAAGTCCAGTTTGACCAGTCCACCAAAATTATCCAGACTTCATCAGTTGCCCATTAGTTGGTATAGTCATAGTGAGATACTCAGGGCTTTTTTTCAGCAGGAACGCGGGGGAACGCAGTTCCGGCACCTCCAGCTCTGAATATATGTAATGGCAAGGAGTGCTGGGGTGTATTGGAGGGTCTATTAATGCAGGCTGCTGGGGGATCTATTGTTGCCTGAGGGGGATCTCTTTTTACAGGGGGGTTCTATTGTTGCTGGGGGGCTCTTATGCTACTGGAGACAATCGTTGCTGGGAGACAACTGTTGAGGGAGGGGTCTATTGTTACTAGCTGTTCAGAGTCTATTGTTGCTGGGGCGTGTGCCATTATTGCTGGCTACAGGGGATCTGTTTTACTTCCTATCATTATCAAATTACATACAAATTACTTAGGAGCATGAATTGATACTTGGTTCTGTATCCATTGCTGAGAGATGGGTAGGGGATGGAACCAAAGAAAGGTGCTCAGAGGTGGATAGGGGTTGGAACCAAGGAATGGTGCTCGGAGGAGGGTAGGGGGTGAAACCAGGGAATGGTGCTCAGAGGTGGGTAATGGGTGGAACCAAGGAATGGTGCTCGGAGGAGGGTAGGGGGTGAAACCAGGGAATGGTGCTCAGAGGTGGGTAATGGGTGGAACCAAGGAATGGTGCTCAGAGGTGGGTAGGGGGTGGGACCAAGGAATGGTGCTCGGAGGTGGGTAGGGGGTGGGACCAAGGAATGGTGCTCGGAGGTGGGTAGGGGGTGGAACCAAGGAATGGTGCTTAGAGGTGGGTAATGGGTGGAACCAAGGAATGGTGCTCAGAGGTGGGTAGGGGGTGGGACCAAGGAATGGTGCTCGGAGGTGGGTAGGGGGTGGAACCAAGGAATGGTGCTCGGAGGTGGGTAGGGGTGGACACAAGAGGTGACTCGGAAGAAGGGAGTTCCTGCACCTATTTTTTGAGAAAAAAAGCCCTGGAGATACTAGTGCAATTGCTCCTATTACATTTTGCTGGTATCTGAGTACTCAAAGTAAATGGAGCCCATTTTTAAAACTCATAAAACTTTAAAAACTTAAAGGGGCAAACATTTAGAGGAAGCCCAAATCCAAAGAAAAGGGTGGCTACAGTATTGCTAAAAAGCTTTGGCTACCTACGCAATATGGGAGGTGTATAGGAAGGAATCTAAGTGTAACATTGATGCTGCTGGGCACCTTGTTGGTTTCGAATCACGAATAATCCTCATTTCTGTCTGACAGGTGAAATTGCCCTTTGGTCCCTGGTGGCGTTGGCCATTGAGCGATACATTGTGGTCTGCAAGCCCATGAGCAATTTCCGATTCGGTGAGAACCACGCCATGATGGGTGTAGCATTCACTTGGATCATGGCCTTGGCTTGCGCTGTTCCTCCTCTCTTCGGCTGGTCCAGGTACATCACAGTGAGAATCAATGAAATATAATTGAACCACCTTAACTCCTCCCCCATCCTCATTTACCATCATTACCTCCCTATCTCCTCTTTTTGAGCTGTTTCAGATTTATTTAGAATCAAGAGGCTGCAGATCACCTTTAAATTGTGGTTAAAGCCATAAATTCTAGAAAAAGAAGGAAAGAGTTAAAAAAAAAAAAAAAAACACTTAACTGCCTTCTGCGTCCCACTGGGGAGAATTCCCCAAACTTTTTGTACGCAACAGAATTGGGAAGAAAATTGTTCAAAGTGAACAGAATTCCCATCTGCAACGACACCCCGCGTATGAAAGGGGTTAAAGTCGTTTAGGACATTCCATTCCCGAACACAAAGGCAGCTACCGAACAAGAAACGCATACGAATAATTCTCCCCCAAGTACGAGACGAGCCTCTGTGTTGAGGGTCAAGCAGGAATCAGAACCTTTATTGAAAGGAATACAGGCTCTTTATATACACTTGAGAATAATGCAGTCACCACATGCAGGGCCGGATTCCTGACAAGGCCACCGAGACCAGGCCTCGGGGCGGCAGTGGGTGCAGGGGCGGCGCCAGTTGTAACACACAGCGGGAACCATCTCGATAGGGGAACTTGATCGAAAAGACACCGGCATTATCTTGTCCTTGGGTCTTCAAACTACGGTCCTCCAGCTGTTCAGGAACTACAATTCCCATCATGCCACACGGGATGTGTAGTTCTACAACAGCTGGAAGGCCGTAGTTTGAGGATCCCTGATCTAGTCCTTTCCTGTCCCTGTCCTGCCCCTTTCATCCATTAATCTCGGTTGTTTCAATGATGGGCCTAAGGGTACAAGGCTACTCTTCCCAGACTTCCTGACCATCTCCTCTGTTTTCTTCCAGATACATCCCTGAGGGAATGCAGTGCTCATGCGGAGTTGACTACTACACTCTGAAGCCCGAGATCAACAATGAGTCCTTTGTCATCTACATGTTCGTTGTCCACTTCCTCATCCCTCTGATCATCATTACCTTCTGCTACGGACGTCTGGTGTGCACTGTGAAAGAGGTAGGTGCTGAGGGCAGGACCACTTATCTTCTGGGGGGTAGGGTGACCACATTTCCAAACTGCCATTCAGGGACACCCTCTCCTTCACAACAATTTTCCAATTTTAAAGGCTTATATGCAAGTAATTGGCCATAATAGGGGTATGGGGAATCCGGGTACTGCCTTGGGGCACTTGTATCAATGCAAAAAATGTTTTTAAAAATGTTCAGGAGCATTATGCAGCAATAAAAAATGAACAATTCCTCTAAATATAGTGCCTGGGGGGTCCCCTTAGTCTGCCTGTAAAGTGGTGCATGTGTACCATGTATAGAACCTGCTGCAGCAAAAATTCCAATTTCTAAAGAAAAAAGTCAGTTGCAGCTATTGAAAAAACAAAAAGCACAAAAAACATAGTGCCCCCTCCCCCTAGTCCATACCAGACCTCTCGGGCTCTGCCCCCCCCCCTTCCCCACCCCAAAGCACCTTGTCCCCATCTTACCCTGGCTGGTGGTTGTGGTGGCATGCAGGCAGGGGGATTATCAGAATCTGGAAGCCCCCATAGGGTCTGGAATGGACTAGGGGAGGGGGAACCCACACTTTTTTTTTTTTTTTTATTGGCAGCTTTCTTTTTTTATTATTCAGCTGTCAGCGGGTAAGCCCATTGACAGCTGATGACTCATCAGTCGTTAAAGATTTCGGCTTCCCAGCCCCGCTCCTTAACTACCAGCTTTTACTGCGCCCTGGTTGAGCGCAGTGCATTGCGGGGCGAACACCCTGGGCTGGGAAACAGACAGTTTCCACCTGTCGGCTCATCGGGTGGCTGTGTCGGTTTCATTCCGGGACACTGTATTGTCCTGGAATGAAGGTGCCCGGGACAGAACTGCAAAATGTGGGACTGTCCTGGGCAACCAGGGACACGTGGTCACCCTACTGGGGGGGGTCCACAAACCTTCTACATTCATTGTTCACCCTTCCTTACCATGGTCAATCACTTGACCTGTTCTAATTAGAATAAACAGGAGAAGTGGGACTTTTAAGGCGCAAGGAAGACAACGATGTAGAAAATATAAATTTAATGAATTAAAAAATTAATATAGAATGAATACACAGAATAAACATTCAGAAATAAATCACTGATATAGGGGCAAGGCTGATTGGTCTCTACATGTTTCGCCATATATATGGCTTCCTCAGGAGAACTTTGATATCAGGCACTATGCATTTCCCTTTACTTACTGACAATCCGCCAGCACCCCAGCTGAACTTCCAAGAAGACTATTTACTGAAGTCCCATATCAGTAGAAACACCTCCCAGTACCCTTTCCACCCTAAACATAGGAGTCGTTTTAACAAGGCAGGGAAGGTAAGTGGCCTTGGTTCCTCCTTCTCACCCTTGACCCTCTTCTCCTCCACAGGCTGCAGCCCAGCAGCAGGAATCAGCCACCACCCAGAAGGCAGAGAAAGAAGTCACCCGAATGGTTATCATTATGGTCATTTTCTTCCTGATTTGCTGGGTCCCCTACGCCTATGTCGCTTTCTACATCTTCTGCAACCAAGGCTCAGAGTTCGGCCCGATTTTCATGACCGTGCCAGCTTTCTTTGCCAAGAGCTCTGCCATCTACAACCCCGTCATCTACATTATGCTGAACAAACAGGTGTGTTGGTTGTTTGCATAATCATCTTCTCCTACACAATCATCCCTTCCTTGCTTGTCTTCCCCGATTCTCCACCATTTCCAACGTCTGCTTCCTGATACTCCAACCTTCTTTGGCCTTAATTGCTACTCTGCATGCCTACTGTGTTAGGCCCCTTTCACACTGAGGCGCTTCTGAACTGTCTGTAAAACACTGAGTGCTTTTGAAGAGCTTTTCAGGCGCTTTTGAAGAGCTTTCCATTCATTTCAATGGAGAGGGGTGTTCTTTCACCTCCCTGCCAGTGCGCTACCCCAGTGTGAAAGCATTCATTGATTTGAATAGAAAATAAATTTTCGTGAGCTTTTAATTCGCTTTTTTTAGCGTGAAAGCACCTGAAAAGCGCCTCAGTGTGAAAGCGGCTTAAATGTTATCACCTCCCTGTCTGTGTGTACTTCTAACAAACAGATAGTTGAGAAAAAAAAAAAAGACTTTCAGTAAATGTATATTTATAGGAGTGGAGAGTATTGCGTTATTATGGGAGGTATGCTAATGTGGAGGGTGGTAGCTCTCTATCCATTCTCATGATTGTATAAAGGGCAGAGCTGCATGTCATGGGGAACTGCCATGGCGCAGGACGAGAGTGAAAATAATAAAATGTGATAGGAACAAAGTCCTCCAAGACAGTAGAGCAACAGAATAGGAATCAGGCAGTGGAAGGAGCAGAACCACCAAGGATGTGAAGCTACAGATTGAAAAAATAGGCAGTGGAAGGAGCAGGACCACCAACAATGAAAAGTTACAGAATGAGAATTAGATATTGGAAGGAGCAAGACCTCCAAGAATGCAAAGGGACAAAATGAGAATAAGGCAGTGGAAGACGGACCTCCAACAATGCAAGGTATGTAGCATTACAGAATGAGAATTAGATATTGGAAGGAACAGGGCCTCCAAGAATGCAAAGGGACAAAATGAGAATTAGATATTGGAAGGAGCAAGACCTCCAAGAATGCAAAGGGACAAAATGAGAATTAGGCAGTGGAAAGAGTAGGACCTCCAACAATGTGAAGCTACAGAATGAGAATTGGGCAGTAGAAGGAGTAGGGGCTTCTATAATGAAAAATTGATTTAGATATTGGAAGGAGCAGGGCCTCCAAGAATGCAAATGGACAAAATTAGAATTAGGCAGTGGAAGGAGAAGGACCTCCAACAATGCAAAGTTACAGAATGAGAATTAGATATTGGAAAGAGCAGGACCTCCAGGAATGCAAAAGGACAAAATGAGAATAAGGCAGTGGATGAAGAACCTCCAACAATGCAAGGTATGTAGCATTACAGAATGAGAATTAGATATTGGAAGGAACAGGGCCTCCAGGAATGGAAAGGGACAACATGAGAATAAGGCAGTGGAAGGAGCAGGACCTCCTACAATGTGAAGCTACAGAATGAGAATTGGGCAGTAGAAGGAGTAGGGGCTTCTACAATGAAAAATTGATTTAGATATTGGAAGGAGCAGGGCCTCCAAAAATGCAAAGGGAAAAATGAGAATTAGGCAGTGGAAGGAGAAGAGCCTCCAAGAATGGAAAGGGACAAAATGAGAATTTGGCAGTAGAAGGAGCAGGACCTCCAAAAATGTGAAGCTATAGAATGAAACTTAGGCAGTGGAAAGAGTTGGACCTCGCTACAATGCAAAGCTACAAAATGAGATTTAGATATTAGAAGAAGGAGGACCTCCAAGAAGAATGCATAGGGTCAAATTAGATATAGGCAGTGGAAGGAGCAGGACCTCCAACAATGCAAAGTTACAGAATGAGAATTACTGTATTTATTGGCGTATAACACTCACTTTTTTACCCCGAAAATAGAGACTTAACTGTGCCTGCGTGTTATACGCAGGGGGCTGTGGAAAGTTTTTTTCCTGAATCTTCCCTCTTAAAGTAAGGGTGCGTGTTATACGCCTGTGCGTGTTATACGCCAATAAATACGGTAGATATTGGAAGGAGCAGGGTCTCCAAAAATGCAAAAGGGACAAAATGAGAATAAGGCAGTGGAAGAAGGACCTCCAACAATGCAAGGTATGTAGCATTACAGAATGAGAATTAGATATTGGAAGGAACAGGGCCTCCAAGAATGCAAAGGGACAAAATGAGAATTAGGCAGTGGAAGGAGAAGGACCTCCAACAATGCAAAGTTACAGAATGAGAATTGGATATTGGAAAGAGCAGGACCTCCAGGAATGCAAAAGGACAACATGAGAATAAGGCAGGGGAAGGAGCAGGACATCCAAAAATGTGAAGCTATAGAATGAAAATTAGGCAGTGGAAAGAGTAGGACCTCCTACAATGTGAAGCTACAGAATGAGAAATGGGCAGTAGAAGTAGTAGGGGCTCCTACAATGAAAAGCTACAGAATTGATTTAGATATTGAAAGGAGCAGGGCCTCCAAAAATGCAAAGGGACACATGAGAATTAGGCAGTGGAAGGAGCAGGACCTCCAACAATGAAAAGTTACAGAATGAGAATTAGATATTGGAAGAAGGGCCTCCAAGAATGCAAAAGGACAACATGAGAATAAGGCAGTGGAAAGAGCAGGACCTCCAAAAATGTGAAGCTATAGAATTAAACTTAGGCAGTGGAAAGAGTAGGACCTCCTACAATGCAAAGCTACAAAATTAGATTTATATATTAGAAGAAGGAGGACCTCCAAGCAGGATCTCCAAGGATGCATACGGTCAAATTAGATATAGGCAGTGGAAGGAGCAGGACTTCCAACAATGCAAGGGGACAAAATGAGAATTAGGCAGTGGAAGGAGAAGGACCTCCAACAATGCAAAGTTGCAGAATGAGAATTAGATATTGGAAAGAGCAGGACCTCTGAGAATGCAAAAGGACAACATGATAATAAGGCAGTGGAAGGAGCAGGACCTCCAAAAATGTAAAGCTATAGAATGAAAATTAGGCAATGGAAAGAGTAGGACCTCCTACAATGCAAAGCTACAAAATGAGATTTAGATATTAGAAGAAGGAGGACCTCCAAGCAGGATCTCCAAGGATGCATAGGGACAAAATGAGAATTAGGCAGTGGAAGGAGAAGGACCTCCAACAATGTGAAGTTACAGAATGAGAATTAGATATTGAAAGGAGCAGGACCACCAAGAATGCAAAGGGAAAAAATTAGAATTTGGCAGTGGAAAGAGCAGGACCTCCAAAAATGTGAAGCTATAAAATGAAAATTAGGCAGTGGAAAGAGTAGGACCTCCTACAATGCAAAGCTACAAAATTAAAAATTAGATTTAGATATTAGAAGAAGAAGGGCCTCCAAGCAGGATCTCTAAGAATGCATAGGGTCAAATTAGATATAGCCAGTGGAAGGAGCAGGACTTCCAACAATGTGAAGCTACAGAATGAGAATTGGGCAGTAGAAGGAGTAGGGAGTAGAGAATCAGATTTAGATATTGGGAGGAACAGAAGCACCAATGCTACAGAACGAGAATTAAATATTACAGGAAACAGACCCTCCAAGCAGGGTTGCTGTTAAGAAATCATAGGGACACAGATTCCTCAATCCTTTCTCTGCAGCCTCAGCTGCAGAGTGAATGAAGAGGAGCTCTCTGTACAGAGGCTCCCTGTTCAATTACAAATGGAGACATTGTAAACACAGGGGGATCGGTTCCAGTAATTGCACCCACTCCTGCTGTTCTGGGCCCCATACAAAAGGGCAGGAGCTACCTCCATATCAAGTATGCAAAGATACAAAATGGGAATTCGGCAGTAGTAGGCGCAGGGCTTTCAAGAATGCAAAGCTGCAAAATAGGAATTATCAGTGGAAGGAGCAGCTACATAATGTGGATAAGCCAGTAAAAGGAACAAGGCCTGCAACAATGTGAAACTACTGAATAATAACAGAGTAGAAAAGTACTTAAATGACGAGAAGTGACCTATTAGAACCTAGACTAAGCTAAAGGAGAGTGCAGAAGACTGGACGAGTGTGTGAAAGGGATGAGGATGAGAGGGGGCAGTGCCGGCCCAAGACATTGTGCTGCCTGGTACCAAGAATGAAAATGCCACCCCCCCCAAAAAAAACTACGCCCACCAAAATGCCCCCACATCCATTATTTTATATCATAACTAAAGTGGACCTATCATGGCTCTATACATGTATATAGGAGTATAAAGAGGACCTGTTATGGTTGTTTACATGTATAGGAGTATAAAAAGGACCTGTTATGGCTCTATTCATGCAATTAGCCCCACAGTGGAGTGGAGAGCGGAACGGGAGGAGCGGTGGGGCGGCAATTAGCCCCACAGTGGAGCGGAGAGCGGAATGGGAGGAGCGGTGGGGCGGCAATTAGCCCCACAGTGGAGCGGAGAGCGGAACGGGAGGAGCGGTGGGGCGGCAATTAGCCCCACAGTGGAGCGGAGAGCGGAACGGGAGGAGCGGTGGGGCGGCAATTAGCCCCACAGTGGAGCGGAGAGCGGAACGGGAGGAGCGGTGGGGCGGCAATTAGCCCCACAGTGGAGTGGAGAGCGGAACGGCAGGAGCGGTGGGGCGGCAATTAGCCCCACAGTGGAGTGGAGAGCGGAGCTGACGGAATGGGATGGCGGGCGGGGGGCAATTTGCCGCCCCCCTGAAAGTGCCGCCTGGTACAATGGTACCATCGGGTCCCATGGTAGGGCCGGCCCTGAGAGAGGGTAATGAATGTGTAGGAATGAAGACCCAACTGGAATACTAGATAAGTCTACCTGCATGACTTTAATCTCCAATCAGGAACCACTCAAGATATTAACGATTTAACAATTTTTCCTTGGGGAGTGGGAAGAAAGGGAGGAGGGATGGGGGCCATGTGGGGATGATTGTATGGTTGCAAATGGTAAAACATAAGAAATACCTTAATAAAGAAATAAAGTTGAAAAAAAAAGTACTTAGAATTCTCAGCCTCATTCTATTCCACTAATGGTTGCTTTTCTTTCTCCCCCACAGTTCCGTAACTGCATGATCACCACCCTGTGCTGTGGCAAAAATCCCTTTGGAGATGACGATGCCTCCTCTGCCGCCACTTCTAAGACAGAAGCCACCTCTGTCTCTACCAGCCAGGTGTCACCTGCATAAGATCATCGTCCAAGCCTGTGTCAGGGTGCGCTGCCTCACTCAGCTCCCGCTACCCCGTCTCCGCCTCCTCCTCGTTAAGGCAAAGAATGCCGCCATATCCCCCTTTAAATACCTGAAACATATTTTGCCCAGAAGGGGCAAGAGCCTCTCCCAACCCCTCCGCTGCTGAAAACCGACTGCATTCCAATTGCTTTTTGCAATGCGATGGAGCCATTATGGCAGCGAAGGGGTTCGTTTTTTTCCACCAACTAAAAACAAGGCAAGCATTTTGCCCAGAATTGTTGTAAATACCTCAAGGCCGTGAAATAGCTGTTTAGCCTGGAAAAAAAAAACAAAAAAAAACGCCTTCTGCTACCAATAAAGACAAGAGACTTGAAGCAACAAATGTCCTAGAATCGGCGAGCCCTTGGGTGTCGATACCAATGGCGCAACGCAGTGTCTGGCCCGTTCATCTTGCTAAATTTGTCTTTGTAATACAATGGAGGGTTTTTTTTTTGTAAGACGTTATAAAAATTCCAGTTTTCTGCTTATTTTATTTATTTATTTTCTTTCTTTTGGGTAACGTCTGATAGTGAGGTTAGACAGACCCTCTACAGCTGTAATAACGAGCACTTTGCAAGTAAAAAAATACAAAAAAAAATATTTTTAACTGTCTTATTATTTATGTTTTTCAACCCCAAACTCTCTCGAAACTGTGTACTGACCAGAAAGAACTGCGCGCCACCAAAAATTTATCATCATTGGCGACGTTCTCCATATTCTTCTGTTGCTGCTCATGGCCAAGTGAGGCTTCCCGAGGACACAAAAAGACACACAAAAAAATGCAATTCAGTTGAAAAGAGTTTTGGTCTTGTGGTTGATAACTCAGCAACCTCTCAGGCAATTAAACTTTTAACACCAACTGATCCTAGCTATTGTAAAGTTTGGCACACCTTTAAAAGGCCTTGGCTTCCCATATGGCAAAGTCAACATTGATCTACCCCATTGCAGAGGCGGCTCTTTAATTTAATTAACTTACCCGATGCATTGCCCCAGTTTTGAGGGACAGGGAACCTTAAGGCTGCTGTGCTCAGGCATCGTTAAGAGCCCTGACTTAGGAGCGGGGCCACCAGTGTCCCTAACAACCAGTGAATATCAGTGTCACCAGCCCTTTTACGTCAATGACCCAGCATGCCCTCAGTCAATGTTATCACAAGGGACGGGTTCACCAGGTGACATCACCGGGTGGCCCTCGCCCCTCAGTTATTAAAGAGCGGGATCTGGGGGCTGCCTTGTTAAAGGGGGCTTCCAGATTCCGATAAGCTCCCTGCCCACAGACCCCCACAACCACCGGCCAGGGTTGTGGGGAAGAGGCTCTTGTCAAGAGCCCTGACTCAGGAGCGGGGCCGCCAGCGTCCCTAACAACAAGTGAATATCGGTGACACCTTGTGACATCAGTGACCCAGCATACCCTCAGTCAATGATGTCACAAGAGGGCGGGTTCACCAGGCGAAATCACCCCCCCGCCCCATAGTTATTAAAGAGCAGGATCTGGGGGGCTTCCAGATTCAGATAAGCTCCCTGCCCACAGACTCCCACAACCACCAGCCAGGGTTGTGGGGAAGAGGCTATTGTCAAGAGCCCTGACTCAGGAGCGGGGCCGCCAGCGTCCCTAACAACAAGTAAATATCGGTGACACCTTGTGACATCGGTGACCCAGCATACCCTCAGTCAATGATGTCACAAGGGGGCGAAATCACCCCCTGCCCCATAGTTATTAAAGAGCAGGATCTGGGGGGCTTCCAGATTCCGATAAGCCCCCTGCCCGCAGACCCCCACAACCACCAGCCAGGGTTGTGGGGAAGAGGCTCTTGTCCTTGAATTATTTTTCCCATCATGGGCTAGAGTGGGGCCCCATGTCAAGTTTTTCCTAAGGCCTCACAAAGCCTAGAGCCGCCTCTGCCCCATTGGTACCCTCCTCTTCCACCCCATTGAGGTTCTTCCTTCAAATTTATCATTTGAGGAGTTATCAATTTGACTGCCAGAAGAATGCATGTCAGTGAGGGACTTCTGGCAGAAGGTCTTTAGAATAGTATTAGTACCCCCCCCCACCCCCCCACCCCCGCAACAATACCTGCATTGTTTGTGGCAGTGAGATAACAAAAAAAACACAAAACACACCTTTTTTTTCTAACCAATTTAAGCTGCGGAAATGGATATTTTAGTTTCTGAGGCAGGTTCCTTTTATTTCACAAGGGAACGACTGAACGGGGAGCAGAGGGGGGATGTAGGCCGCTCTGCACCCCTTCACGAAGCGCCCTCCCCCCCGACTGAAAAAAGCCAACCTGCAGAACTCTGCGGTACCGACAATATTGTTTGTACATAGGAATAAAGATTTATGTAGATGTGTGTGCACCTTGGTATTCACATGTATGCGTGCACACGTATAGGCAGGTATATACTCTGTATACAAGAGTGTGGTCATATGGTGTCTCAGTGGGAAGATGATCAATGTAATGCAATCTTTCCTGATAGTAGCTGTTTATTTTCTGTACGATAAGATAGCAGATATTTCCACATAAAAACATTTCCTGCTTAAGCGTGTGTCTTTTTATATGTCTTCATGTTGGGGAGAACGGGGGGATCAAAAGTTGGAAAGAAGTAGGGGGGAGGTTGTAATGGGTTGTCTGCGATGGACACATGGGAGCAGGGCAGCCATCAGGAATTATGGGGCCCCTTACACAGCTTCAGGCATGGGCCCTCCTGGAGCAGAGAACCGGGGGGGGGGGGGGCCTGGGGACCTCTGGGCCCTTTAATAATAAATATATAAATATATATATATATATATATATATATATATATATATATATATATATATATATATATATATATATATATATATATATATATATATATATATATACATACAAATTATTATTTTTAAAAAAAAAAAAATTGCAAAAAAGGGGGGTTGCCATCCGGGACCTATGAGCCCTTTAATAATAATAATAATAATAATAATAATAATAATAATAATAAAAAAAAAAGAAACCTCTGGGCCCTTTAATAAAAATAAATAAAAAAAATATATATATAAAAAAAAAAAGAAAAGAAACATTTATAAAAAAAAAAGAAAAAAAAAAGAAAGGGGGGTTGCCATCCAGGGCCCTGGGGACCTCTGTGCCCTTTAATAAAAAAAAGAAAAAAATTATATATATATATATATATAAACAAAAATAAAAAAATAAAAACATTTATATAAAAAAAAGGGGGTTTGCCACATGGGGCCCTGGGGACCTCCGAGCCCTTATATAAAAAAAATTATATATATATATATATATAAAAGAAAAAAAAGAAATAAAATAATATATAAAAAATATATATATATAAAAAAAGGGGGGTTGCCATCCGGGGCCCTGGGGACCTCTGGGCCCTTTAATAATATATTCCCACCGAGTCCTTCAGTGCACCCACTTTTCTTTTAAAACTCCTGAAAATTACTATATGAAAATGAAACCAATCCAATAAAAGAGACATCCCCATATATTCAGCAAAGAGATGGCCCAACCCAGGAAAGAGACATCCCAATCCAGCAAAGAGAGAGTTCCATATATTCAGCAAGGAGGCCTCTCCCCATCAGGGCCACCATCAGGAACTTACACAGCTTCAGGCATAAAACCCCTGGAGCAGAGAACCGGAGGGGTGCTGCCGCCTCAAATTAATAAGCGCGGGGGGGGGGGGTTGCCGCCGCTAATTGAGAAAATTGAGAAGCGGGGGGTGCCACGAATTGGGGAGGGGTTGCCCTGGGGACCTCTGGGCCCCTTACAAAAAAAAGTGGGGTAGCCATCCGGGGGCCCTGGGGACCTCTGGGCCCTTTAATAAAAAAAAAAAAAAATATATAAAAAAATAAATGTTTTTTTTAATATAAAAAAAGGGGGGGGGTTGCCATCCAGGGCCCTGGCGACCTCCGGGCCCTTTAATAAAAACAAAGAAAAAAAACATATACAAAAATTTAAAAACATTTTTTTATAAAAAAAAAAGGGGGGGGGTTGCCATCTGGGGCCCTGGGGACCTCCGGGCCCCTTACAAAAAAAAGGGTGTTGACATCCGGGCCCCTTACAGGTGTACTGCCTGTACCCCCCCCCCCCCGATGGCGGCCCTGCTCCCCATATGTTCAGCAAAGGGACATCCCAATCCAGCTAAGATATGGCCCAATCCAAGAGACATCCCCATCTAGCAACGAGAGACAGCCCAATCCAACAAAGAGACAGTTGCAGCACAGGCCCACATCCAGCAACATTGTCAATCAATTTACCATTGTGATATCTAACAACTTGTCTCCAGACCAGTCCACAGTGAGCATGGGTGTGGATGACCTGCGCTGCCAATAGAAATATCAGCTTCTAAAGGTGTAGCGCTTAGACAATGTTAATCCTAACGGAAAGCATTGAAAAATATTACATATATGTAGACCGTCACAGTGAACACAATGTAAATATAAATAGTCAATTGTGTGTCATATAAAAAATGTATAAAATAATACATATTTGGGCCTGGATTCAGAAAGCCCGGTGTTACTTTGTGCAGGCATAGCGTATCTCAGATACGCTACGCCGCCGTAACCTAGTGAGGCAGGTTCTGTATTCAGAAAGAACCTGCGCCCTAAGTTACGGCGGCGTAGCGTATGAGGGCCGGCGTAAGCCCGCCTAATTCAAAATAGGAAGATGTGGGCGTGTTTTATGGTACTTCAGTGTGACCCCACGTAAATGACGTTTTTTTACGAACGGCGCATGCACCGTCCGTGGACGTATCCCAGTGTGCATGCTCCAAATTCCGCCGCAAAGCCTCATTGGTTTCGACGTGAACGTAACTTACGCAAAGCCCTATTCGCGAACGACTTACTCAAACGACGTAAACGACGCACAATTCGACGCTGGCCCGACTTCCATACTTAACATTGGCTACGCCTTAAATAGCAGGGGTAACTTTACGCCGGAAAAAGCCTTATGTAAACGACGTAAAAAAATGCGCCGGGCGGACGTACGTTTCTGAATCGGCGTATCTACCTAATTTGCATATTCTACGCGTAAATCTCCGGAAGCGCCACCTAGCGGCCATCGTAAATATGCAACTAAGATACGACGGCGTAAGAGACTTACGTCAGTCGTATCTTAGCCAAATTCCGGCGTATCTTGCTTTCTGGATACAGAAAGAAGATACGCCGGCGCATGCTAGAATTTACGCGGCGTATCAATAGATACGCCGACGTAAATTGTTTCTGAATCCGGGCCATAAAGTCCATAGACGTTTAAAGAGTAAATGACGTCAAAATGGCATCAAAGTGTCAAGTAAATGACTTCTTCCATGTGCAATGTTCCCACCACCGGAAAGAATGCAGGCTTACCGGACCGAGTGGACTTAGGGGGACATATGTCACCAAAAGTCAGAAAGGCTGTGTATAAATCCCAACAACGATCGATGTGCGGATCGAAGAGCAGCTGGTCTTCAGAGCCTCAGCTAACCCAAATTTTCCTTTCCTGGTGGCTTTCCTCTTTCCAAAAAAAAAAAAAATACAATGGCCCAGATTCAGGTAGATCCGCGCAATATTTGCGTGGGCAAAGAGCAAAGATTTTTCTCTGCGCCCACGCAAATATTTTGATTTGCCCGCGATTCACGGAGCAGTAGCTCCGTAAATTGCGCGGGCGCTATGCTAATTAGCCCTGCGTAAGGGCGCCTAATGTAAATGATCCCGCCGGGGGCGGGAATCATTTAAATTAGGCGCGCTCCCGTGCCGAGCGAACAGCGCATGCTCCGTCGGGAAACTTTCCCGACGTGCATTGCGGCAAATGACGTCGCAAGGACGTCATTTGCTTCTAAGTGAATGTGAATGGCGTCCAGCGCCATTCACGAATCACTTACGTAAACGACGTGAAATTTAAATTTCACGAGCGGGAAGGGCGGCTATACTTTAGCATTGGCTGCTCCTACTATGAGTAGGAGCAGCCTTACGCTAAAGTCGCCGTACGGAAACTCCGTACCTTGCGTGCGCAGGGCCCGCGCAACTTTTGTGAATCGGTGGTAGTATGAAATTTGCATACTATACGCCGATCACAATGGCCGCGCCCCCTAGCGGCCAACGCAAGAATGCAGCCTGAGATATGAAGGCATAAGGAGGCTTATGTCTGTCATATCCTAGGCTGCAGTCCGCGTAGCGATGTTCCTGAATCAGGGGCATTCGCTAGGCGGGAGCAAAACAGCTATTGCGCCACGCAACCTATGGTTGCGCGGGCGCAATAGCTTCTTGAATCTGGGCCAATGACTGGGCTGCCTTGCTCAACACAGGCCCAACACAAGCTGAGATCAATTGTTTCTAATAGGTTCACCAACACACTACATTACTAGAGTGAAAATGTATTACAGTGCACTTTAGGAAAAGATATGAAGTATTTTAGCACCAGATATGAAAAAAAAAAACAAAAAAAACAAATGCCCAACAATGCACGGTAACGCATTAATAGCCGGATTCAGGTAGGGGCGCGTATCTTTAAGGTGGCGCAGCGTATCGTATTTACGCTACGCCGCCTTAAGTCAGAGAGGCAAGTACTGTATTCACAAAGTACTTGCCTCCTAACTTACGGCGGCGTAGCGTAAATGGGGCCGGCGTAAGCGTGCCTAATTCAAATGAGGATGAGGGGGCGTGTTTTATGTTAATGGGGGGTGACCCGACGTGATTGACGTCCGTGTACATATCCCAGTGTGCGTTGCTCCAAAGTACGCCGCAAGGACGTATTGGTTTTGACGTGAACGTAAATGACGTCCAGCCCTATTCACGGACGACTTACGCAAACGACGTAAAATTTTCAAATTTCGACGCGGGAACGACGGCCATAATTAACATTGACTACGCCTCCTAGGGGGCAGCTTTATCTATACGCGGCGTATCTCTTACGGAAACGGTGTATCTTTACTGCGACGGGCGCACGTACGTTCGTGAATCGGCGTATCTAGTCATTTACATATTCTACGCCAAACTCAACGGAAGCGCCACCTAGCGGCCAGCCTAAAAATTACACTTTAAGATACGACGGCGTAGGAGACTTACGCCGCTCGTATCTTAGCCTAATTTAAGCGTATCTGGTTTCCAGAATACGCTTACATTAACGCCGGGGTAGATTCAGAGTTACGACGGCGTATCTACTGATAGGCCGGCGTAACTCTCTATGAATCTGGCTATAAAAATACATGCCAATGCCAGGGGACATACGGTCCGTGTTCATCCGATCCCCCCATAGGGGGGAGCGGAGAAAAGACAGGGCGGTCCCTGCACAGTCTGTCATCCGTTGGCTCAGCGGGGATCAACGGAGCGATCCCCGCTGAGCAAGCGGAGGTGCACGGGGCGGATCATTACTGCCATTATGTGGTTCACATCTCATAGACGCCGAACGCCTGTCGCCTGAAAAAAAGTCCCGGACCCTTTTTTTCAGGCGACAGTGGCATTTTCCCATTGACAGCAATGGGAAGACTTTAAAAAAAAAAAAAAAAAATTGAAAGTTTCACACCCGCGGCAAAATACGCCGCTACCGCCGATCGCGGCTGTCGCTCAGGTGTGAATGGGGTCTTAATCACAGCTTACCAAGCTGGCGGCTGGCCCAAACTATTATATTAGTGAAAGAAAAGATGGAGTCAGGCTTGATTCACACCTATGGTATTTTTGTGTGCTTTTTGCATTTTGCAGATTTGCACTACAGAACGTGTTCCATAGGAAACCATGATAAATGGACTGTAGTGCAAATCTACAAAATGTAAAAAGCACTAAAAATGCATAAGTTTGAATCAAGCTTTAGGCTGCCCATGTATTATAAAAAAAATTGTTTCGATTTACCAAAACCATAATCCGGGGAACGCCCAGAGGCTTTCTTATGTAACCCCTTTTTTTTTTTTTAAAGAAAACTCAATAAAAAGTATTAAAAGAAAAAAAAAAAGATTTACCATGTATGTAATCGGGCACGCCATTGCACTACATGGTTGAAGGTAAATCATTTAAAGGGAATTGAATAAGAAAATTGTATAAATTTGTGGCCAGCTTTTGGCTTTACCAGGGCAGGTGAGAGTTAATGAGGAACATTTAGACCAGGGGCTCTCCATAGACAGGCAATGTGATCAGGTGATCCTCGTTACACACCTTATGGAGGAGGATCAGCAGGTGTATAAAGCATTGATGAGGAGGTGTCCTTGGGTATAGTCAGTGTCTGTGATTTGGTCAGGAATTGATCATTTGATTTAGTTATGGCTCCAAAGAAGGCTGCGGCAGCTAGCAAGGACAAGGAAGAAGTTCCCGGTAAGATCAGTGGCTGGACTGTGAATTATGGGGTGTAATTTAGCTTGCCCCCTTTTTTTATTTTTATAGTCTCAATGTTGTAGATAAAATGTGTTTTGCAGCAATACATGCAGTGGCGTCACTAGGGTTGGTGTCGCCCGGTGAGAAAAAAATGGTGTCACCCCCCCCCTCCACTAACTACAGACCCCCTCCCGCAGTATAGATGCCCCTTCCTCAGTACAGACCCCCCCCCCCCCCCTTCCGCAGTACAGGTACCCCCCACCACAGTGCAGACCCCCCCCCAGCAGTACATACTCCCCAGCAGTACATACACCCCTGCCTCAGTGCGACCCCCCCCCCCTGCCCCTCAGTGCAGACACCCCTGCCTCTGTGCAGACCCCCCCTAGCAGTATATACACTCCCCCCTCAGTGCAGACCCCCCTATATTGCCTTGATATACAAGCAATTGTCTTGATATAAGAGTAGCATCATGTCACAACTGAGTATATATAAAAAAGAGAGGAGCCTCTAAGTGTAAGAATATGGTTACATTTAATGAAGGTACAACATTTAGCAACATATTGCTAAACTTAGAGGTGCCTCTCTGTTATACTCTGTATTTAAAAAAAAAAAAAAAAAATGCGTGTACTGGCTGTGGTTATTGCGCAATGGTGGTGGTCCATGGTTCTTCACTCTTGGTCAAAAGCCTACCCATTAGAGCTGAAGGCCACAAACTACACAGCTGAAGGCTTCCATCTCTGTATAGTGAGGTCCATCACCAGTGAAGGATGGCTTGTTAGATGAAAGCGAACAACCCGGTGTTGCATGCGCACTTCTGATTAAGTGGATCTTCACTGCATCTGAGCACCAAAGACCCTATTTAATTTTTAACTTCAGTATTAAAAGCGCCTGCCTTAACTGGCAGGTGCACAGCTTTGACCACTGGCACTGTAGGCAATCGTATTATCTGTACTGGCTTCTCCAGATTACCAAGTTGTGTGGCTTCTCTGCTCACTGCAGCCTTGAGTCAGTTAATGGCGATTGGCTGAGGGCGCTGCTACCTTGCCTAGGGACTTGCTGCTTTAGTCCCTTTTGGTAAGGGGGCATCTCCTGTCATGAAAATGGGGTGGGTTATTTTATTTTTTGGACTACGACGCTGCATAACTAAGCCAGGGAGAGGAGTGCTGGGTGCAAACTAGCATATGGGGGACCAGAGAAGTCTGTGGGGGGGGGGGGTGAGCATATGGGGGACCAGGGTGGGGAGAGAAGCATATGGAGACCAGAGCAGCATATGAGGGGGGGCGGGGAGAGGAGTGTGGGGTGGACCAGAAGGAGCATGGGGGTGGGGACAGACGGCTAACCCAACAGCTATGGCCTGGGAGTTTCTCACTTTCCTGCCTAATCTCGTCCCATTACGGGGGGGGGGGGGGGGTGAAATGTCTAGCTTCCCCACTGGTACTGCCTATACGAGAAATGATATAACATGGCTAGTGAAGAGGGACGGGTTTGTCCAGCTGGCATGGAAGAGACCTGTCGCCTGTCAAAGTGGGCCAATCTGGATGAAGTCCAGGGCCGTGTGTGTAACCATGAAACTGTATAAGCGCTAGTATGTTGTAATGCTCTGAAACTAAGTTTTTGCCCCACCATCACTTAGTGTTTTTAATTTTTATGTCCTTACAATTTATATCTTGGCAGCTGCTACTGAAACCAAGGCCCCAAAGCCAACCCAGATGAAGACTATGGGTCACCCTACTACATTGGCCATGGTGGTGGAGGCCCTGAAGAAGGACTCTGAGAGGAAGGGGACCTCTGTGCCGGCCATACGCGCTAGGATTCTGGCTGCCCATCCTACTGTGGATGTTGTGAGGCTTAAGGGTCTTCTTAAGGCTGCTCTGAACAAGGGGATAGAGAAGGGAATTCTTGTCCGACCACCAAACTCCAGTGCTACTGGAGCCACTGGGCGCTTTAAGGTGTGTAGAAGTCTGAATTGTTTTTTTTCCTGGAAAGTGGGAAAGCAAATGGCACTCTGAAGTTCAACACTAGTGGGTTCCCAGAAGGAGGGAGACTGTCCTGATAAAACTAATTTGACTCCAGCGTAAAGTGATGGGTTCTCAAACCTTACAGGGCCAGTTTATGGCTTGCTGGTATAGATGGGGGGGGGGGGGGGGGGGTTTGTAGGTCAGAAATAAAATTCCACTGAATGTTTCATGGTTGGGGTTGGTGAAATTTGTTTACTCTTTACCCCCAGCTGGCAAAACCTCTACCAAAGGCCAAGGAGGGTGGCAAAAGTACAGAATCTGAGAATGTGGACCCCAATGATCAGCCAAAGGAGAAGCCCAAGAAAGAGGCTGTGAAGAAAGTGAAGCCTACAGCGTCGAAAGGCAAGTGGCTCAGGTGGACTAAAAGTCCGATCAGAAATCCAATGGGCCAACTTCTGCACAGTCTTCCTCTGCTGCAGAGTTATTGGCTTTGTGTGGTTTTAAAACCCTAATCTTCAATGTTTTGGAGCTAAGGTTTTCTTTAATCCTAAACCACTTCTCTCCAGGGGGAGGGTGGAGCATAACCTTAATGTAGCCACCCCTTGGTACTGACTGTATGCATCCTTACAGAAATTGGGCTTTATCTGTGTGGCCCCATGTACTTGACATCATAGGGGTACACAGCCTAGTGCATTAGGGTGAGCACCCCCCCCAAGCTCAAACGCATGCCTTTCTCTGCAGCCTCAGCTGCACTGGACAGGGAATGAATGGGAAGTGCTCTGTGCTGAGCGGCTTTCTGTTCATTCAGAAACCTGAAGCAAAGTAAACCTAGTTGAGTTAATGTTCATTTAGAAAAGGGGGTGGGGGGATATATATATATATATATATATATATATATATATATATATATATATATATTTATATATTAAAAAAAAAAAAAAAATTTTACACCCATGCAGCACGGTGGGGGACACAGTCTGGTTTTTCCAGCCGAGACTGGGCTTTTGCCAAGAGCCACTGTGTTTCATACCAACTATGGGGACCTGGGACTCCAGGTTTCTAGTTGCCAGATCTCTGGCTATCGGTCACCATGCAGCACCCATTTTCTCCTCTGAATGGATGGCTTTTTTTTTTTTTTTTTTTTTTCTCTTTGCATGCATCACCATGAGCCCAATTTATCCAGGAAAACTAAGTATAATTGACCTGGATACACAAAGTAGTTTTTTTTTTTTTTTTTTTTTTTTTTTTTCCCCTCGCCCATTAAAGTGGTTGTAAACCCTTACAACACACCTTTTTGCTACAGGCAAGCCTATAATATGGTAGCTACAGGCAAGCCTCATCACCTGAACGGTTTAGGGGATACCTCCTAAACCATCTCCTGCATTTGCCAATGTCGTCGGCACTGAAGCAATGGTACGTATGTACCATTACCAGCTGTGAATGCGCAGGGGTGATGTCATCGTGGCTCCAGCCAATCATGACGCCAGAGCCGCGATACCTGGAAGCAGGGCTGGACTGGGACAAAAATTTGGCCCTGGACTTCATCCAGACTGGCCCACTTTGACAGGTCTCTCCCATGGCGGCCGGATAACTCCTGCACCTCCCGGCCCCCTCTCCCCCTTCACTAGCCGTTCTACTTGGAGTAGGAAGCCGGCCCACTGAGCCATCGGCCCACCAGAAAATTCCCTGTAGTCCCAATGGCCAGTCCATCCCTGGCTGGAAGTAACCCCCAGGAGTGATGTCACTGGCTGGTGCTGTTGGGCACCGCAGCAAGGGCTTCGATCTCGGGTGCATGTTGCATAATGAGCTAGTATGTTATACATACTGGCTTATTATGCCTTTGTCTTGCAGGTGTTTGAAACGCCTGCCTTTTATTGTTTTAGCCCCTATTGGGGAGATTCACCCTCTGTCTTATTTACCATTCACATTGGAAGTGAGTAAAAGGGAACCCAAATTTTGGGTTGTCCCCAGAAGTGGGGGACATTAGTTCTGGGGGTCCTCAAGGTATTCACTTAATTTTGTAGGGATTTCCTAGCTTCCTGTTTGGCTGGAAAAGTCTGGTTATAATTCTTTGTATCTTAAATGAGTTTTGCTTACAGATCTACTTTAAGAACTGATGTATACAATATATTGTGTTTTAACTTTTTAACCACTTGCCTACTGGACCCTTTCACCCCCTCTTCCTGTCCAGGCCAACTTTTCAGCATTCAGTGCCATCGCACTTTGACAAATGCATGGTCATGCAACACTGTACCCAAACAACTTTCAGGGGTTTGGCTGCATTGCCCTGGGTGCTGGATGACCTTGTCCTGACATTAATTAAAGTCCGTGTTTAAACACTAGAGTTGAAGATGGGTAAAGACTACCAAGCTTCAAGGCTCTTCTACAAAGTTGATCTCTACTGTTTTTTTTTTTTTTCCCTCGTAGTGTAAAACCAAAGCTTACTTCAATCTGCCTTATTTTGCAGGCGAGAAAGTAGAAGCGGCCACCAAGAAGGAAAAACCTGCTGAGGTAAGACATGTATATGGTTCCTGAGCTTCAGGTGACCGGGGTGGGGGAGGTCAGATGAGATCAACCATACACAGGTCATAGGGCTTCTATGTGGAGGAATCCTAGGGTTCTGAGAGCTCCTGTGCATGAGAAAATTTGGCTTGGCAGTTGCAGTCCATATTTCTCATACCACTTTTATTTGGGGAGGGGGAACCAATGGAAAGGGATAAATTGCTGCACGTAATGCCTGTACCAGAAGATCTTGGCGTCCATTGATTGCCTCTGCAGCCTGTTGACTGGTCTTTTTCTCTACCATCTTAGGTGAAGCCCAAGGCCTCTAAACCCAAGAAAGATGCTGAGGCACCGTCAAAGGGCCCAGCAGCAGCCAAAAAGCCCAAAGCCAAGAAGGTAGATGGGGAGCCCAAAGCCAAGAAGGTAGATGGGGAGCCCAAAGCCAAGAAGGCAGATGGGGAGCCCAAATCCAAGAAAGAACCAGCTAAGAAAGAAAAAGCGGAGGCAGCTGAGGGGCCAACAAAATCCTTAAAGGACTCTGAAGAAAATGGCGCTGCCAAAGCCAGCAAGAAAGCGAAGAAGTGACTTGATATGGCAACAGATTAAGTATTTTAATTTATTTGGAATAAAGTTAACTTTTATCATGTGGCTTTTTTTTTTCTTCTGGAAAAAAATGAATGTGTTGGGTCCCATCAGATGCTTTTGGCTGAGCTACTAGAAGTTTGTGGAATGCAAATATATGTAATTATAAAATGGATTTTTAATGTGAATAAAGTATTTAATACTAAAATGTACTGTTATCTTGGACTTTTCTGGAAAATCTGAAAGTGCATGTGGGTGAGCTACTGGAAGTTTTCAGAGTGCCTAGGTGACCATTCTCCCGTGTGATGAGAGATGACAAAAATTAAACGTGTGTAATATATATATATATAATATATATATATATATATATATATATATATATATATATATATATATATAAATATCCCCCCCCCATACTCTGGCTACCTTTAGCCGATCCCTGAAAACTCCAGTCTTCTGGGAAGCCTATTGTGCCCCCCCTAGCTAACTGAACTTTATCTCTTCCTTCAACTCATCCCACCCTTAGATTGTTGTAACTGTACAACCTTCCTTAAGATTGTAAAGGGGGGGGGGGGGGGGGGGGGGTTGCGCACAAAACTTGGTCTTTTAAAGTATGTCTGGCTGCTTCATGGAGGGGGGGGGGTTTGAGGTGCAGTTTATAGACTGGACACATGCTAGATTGTAGTGTCAAATGGGACTGAACTTCAGCCTTAAACAGCTCTGTTGGATTTTGTCTGAGTATCTTGTGGACTTTATTCTGTGCTGGGACTCAAATGTATCTCTCTGAATAAACGGAGTTGCAGAAATAACTTGCATTATCCTAATCCCTACAACTATATTGGTGCTGTGATCAGAGTCACGGCACCAACGTTGTGATGGTTGTAGGAATAATGCTTGAGAATTGTTAGTTGGTGTTCTTCCCGCAGCAACTCTCATCATCCAGAGATTCCTCTATTGGAGTCCCAGCACAAAATACTTGCAACAGATGACAAAATCCAGTATTTGTAATATTACAATAAACCTCGACCTTAAAGCGGTAGTTCACCCTCTCGTACTTGATGTTACCATCGAGACAGGCATTGTAGCGCGAGCTACAGTATGCCTGTCCCGATTTTTTTTAACCCCGTACTCACCTCGTAGTCGTCCATCGTAGATTCCGGCTCCCGCGGGGAATGGGCGTGCCTATGGAGAGGGAGGATGATTGACGGCCGGCCCTGGCACGTCACTCTCCCCGAAGACAGCCGGAGTAGGTCTCGGCTCTTCACGGCGCGTGCGCACAGGCTATGCGCACGCGTCGTGAAGAGCCAAGCCTATTTCGGCTATTTCCGGAGAAGCTTGACGCGCCAGAGCCGGCCGTCAATCATCCTCCGTCTCCAGAGGCACGCCCATTCCCCGGTATCTTCGATGGACGACTACAAGGTGAGTATGGGGGGAAAAAATTCGGGACAGGCATACTGTAGCTCGCGCTACAATGCCTGATTTAAAGGTAAAAGGAAAAAAAAATGTTTTTTTCCCGTCGATAGGGTGAACCCCCGCTTTAAGTGCCGGTTCGCACTACAGCGACTTGGGATCCAAAATGCTTGACATCAGAAATCCCATGTTGGTCAATGAGAGCCATCTTAATATACCCTACTGAAGTCGCTCTGACTTCAGAAAAGGTTCCTGTACTACTTCAAGGCAACTTGTACCCATAGATTTCAATGGAAGTCGGATCTCCATCTTAACTCAAGCAACTTTACTGGAAAAGAAAATGGTTTACTCAGGCAAACCCCCCTCCCACAGAGCTGGTTAGTCTGTGATTGGCCAAAGTCAACTGTCCTGGAGGCAACTTGAAGTTGTGCTGCAAGTCGGGTTGCCCCTGTGTAAACCGGCACTTAAAGTCCATTTGTCATTCACAGTGGTTGCTGGTTGAGGGTTTTTTTTTTTTTTTTTCTCCAGGGGCGGCAGCAAACTGCCACCCCCTTTGCACTGCCAGTCTGACACTTTTCCTATCTGGGTGGCGGGCAGCATCTTGAGCCTTTTATCTCTGATCATGAGCTTCAGAAAGTGGTGGTGTTTCCATGCAGGGCATGTCTTTAAGGTAGGGGCAACCTCATTGAGGGTCTCAACATCCTAAATCTTCTCTCCCTGTCACATAGTACAGATGCAGGGAAATGGAAGCACTAAGTGGTGGACTGGTGGTCTCTTTGCCTGGTGACTGGTAATGATGTGCAGTGAGCTCTAGAAACCAATCGGTGAGCAGAAATGGCAAACAATTGCAGTAAGCTGTTTTTGAATCTAGATGCTACTTATTGTATGTCTCAGAGCAGGTGGCCAAGAAAATGTTTGCCCAGGGTCCAATCAATATGGAAGACTCCCCTGGTTCCATGCATGCAATAACGTGTTACAATCTAGACCTGTGTCTCCATGATGAATGTGGTAAGAATGAATGCCTTCTTACTGAAATGGGCCTTTTAGTAGTCAATCTAAAGGATGCTGGTCTCTGTTAAAGGGGTCAAGACCAAAAACAGTTTCTTGAACTGAACTCACCCAATGGCTGAGAGCACTGACTGGAGTGTTCTGGCAAGGGGGCTGTCCCGCTGTCAGAACACAATGGCAAAGCAGATTGCCGTGCCAAACACCAGATTGTTAGTACAGTGGCTCCGACCTGAGAAAACTAGTAGTGTTTACTAGGCTTAAGCGTATGAAATGGTTGGATCCACGGCAGAGATTTCCCTTGTCGCACAACAGAAAATCCTTCCAAGTCGGGCGAAATGCCATCTTTTATGGCTGGTTAAACGGGTATGTCCATTTCAAAGATTCCCCCTTAGCCACTGTTAAAGTATCAACATCAGAACCTTGGATTTTGTCAATGGCCCCTGGGATGAATCACCTTAGAAGGGCAACAAACTTTTTCTAACTCTCTCCGATCTATGGAAAAAGAAAATATGGACAGCCGCACTCCAAAAAACCTTGATGGTTAGTGCTTAATCAGCTATGAATAAGCACTAATTTATAGTGCAAAACGTGTCAGCTGTTTTACTCCCGTGTTGTGTGCTGTGACTTGTAGTGCATTTTTTTTCTTTTTTAAATAAAGACAACATCAAGGTTTATTGAGTGCAGCTGTCCATATTTTCATTTCCATTTGTTGCCTTGTGCATTGCCAGCACCCTTGATCTCCTGAGACCATACTGATCATCCTAACACAATCCACCTGGAGTGGAACTTTCTTTCTCTCTCCGATCTATCCAAGACCAAATATTGGATTTTAGCCTTATTTCATAAGATCCATTACTTTCATAGATGATGAATGCTAGCAAAACTACTAACTGTTATCTGGCTATAAAGCACAAGACTTTCTTTTTTTTTTTTCAAGGGGAGCCTTCAGGCCCCTTTCACACGGTCGGACCGTTCAGGTCTACCTGTCAGTTTTGTCGGCGTACCTGAACGGCCGCTCCTTGTAGGCCTATGGAGCGTTGAATGTCAGCGGTGACGTTTCCACTGACATCTGCTAAAATCAATCGATTCGTTGCCATCCAACCATGGCGGATGGGGTGAGAGCTGAGGAAAACGGACAGTGTGTCCGTTTTCATCTCCATAGGAGACAGCGGCGCTCGACAAGCCCCCCCCACTCGGTGGGCAGGTGGACTCTGTAGCAACGGAGTGCGCCTCGTCTGAATGAAGCCGCATACATCAGAAAGGTCACACAAACAAGTCACAACAGTTTAAATATATTTTATTACAAATGAAACATTTCACAATAGAACATATGAACCCAATTGGAACAAGATTTCACTTATATACATCTACATACAGTGTGCATCTTCCACTTCTCATAGGGAGTGTGGGAGGGCCCCCTCTACCATCAGAGGCGCTTAAGGGTTTGGTTCTGAATTTCACGCTTGGATCTCCCACGGCAGGTGAACAGCGAGGGTGATACAATTTTCATAGTGGTAGATACCTAGAGTATATTGAACTGCAAATGGTTTCATCGCTACAGCTGGCTAAATCCCAGATCCATGATCTGACTGCAAAGAGTCCATATTCTCTGAAATCCTATGGCGTTGACTCTTGGTTTGAGACCCACCAAAGGCCAGTGCAACATTGCATTCTGAACTGTATTGGCCAATGTTCTGCAAAGGAACGTCCACTGTGGCCTATGGGCCTGTCTGATAAAATGGCTGCCTCTCTGATGTCACTAGCTCCTAGTGAACTGATTGGCTGCCTTCTCCGAACATTGGCTCACCTTGCTAAATGTTGACTGAACTGTATGTAGGTGACAGGACGGCTTTAATATCTAACGCTTCTGCTCAGCAGATAGTCACAGCTTTGCATACTATGTCATATATCATATATTAAATTTACATCTTTGTGGCCGGCGTTGGCTATAAAGTATGTGGTAGCCAGCTACCTGTTACTTTGACACCCATACTCTTCAGATATTGGTTACCCCAACATACTATTATGGTAACGAGTCAAAAAAACACACCAGCTGCAAATGGTCATTAAGTTAAAAGCAATTCTGTTCTGCAGTCCAGAGCAGAGAGGTGACTCTATAGGTGGCCACTGTGACTTACAGCTAATCGGATGGCATGTGATAGATTCCCTCAGTAACACATGGAGTTTAAGGGCACATTCATACTTAAGCAATCTGTTGTGGAGTGTTAATGCAAGCTGTGGTGTGTGTTAATATGCATTAAAGCAGTCCATTCATTAGGAATGGGTGGCCGACGAGGGTAGTATACTTGGGATGGGTGGCCAACAGAGGAGTCTGCTCATTCCAAACAGGCAGCCAACGAAGGCGGTCCACTCATTCTGAAAGGAGGACTAACAGAGGAGAGGAGGTCCACTCATTCTGAACAGGCAGCCAACGAAGGCGGTCCACGTATTCTGAAAGGAGGACTAACAGGGGAGAGGAGATCCACTAATTCTGAAGGAAGAGCCAACAGAGGAGAGGAGGCCCACTCATTGCGAAAGGGCAGCTGACGAAGGCAGTCTACTCATTATGAATGGGCAGCCAACCGAAGAAGTCCACTCGTTCCGAAAGGGCGGCTGAGGAAGGCAGTCTACTTATTTTGAACAAGCGGCTAATGGAGGCAATCTGCTCATTCTGAAAGGGTGGCCAACAGAGGCAATCTGCTCATTAGGAATGGGTGGTCAGTGAAGACAGTCCACCTAGTAGGAATGGGCGTCCAACGGAGGCAGTCCACTCATTCCGAACGGGTGGCCAATAGGGGCGTCCACTCATTCCAAACAGGTGGCCAACGGGGGGCAGTCCACTCATTCCGAACGGGTGGCCAACGGGGCAGTCCACTCATTCCGAAGGGGTGGCCAATGGGGGCAGTCCACTCATTCTGAAAGGGTGGCCAACGGAGGCAGTCCACTCATTTCGAACGGGTGGCCAACAGTGGCAGTCCACTCATTACGAACGGGTGGCCAACAGGGGCAGTCCACTCATTTCGAGAGGGTGGCCAACGGAAGCAGTCCTCTCATTACGAACGGTAGACCAATGGAGGCAGTCCATTCATGCCGAATGGGCAGCCACTGGAGGCAGTCCATCCATTCTAAATGGGTGGCCAATATAGGGAGTTCCCTCATTCTAAACGGATAGCCAATATAGGCAGTTCCCTCATTCTAAATGGGTGGCCAATGAATGCAGTCCACTGATTCCAAATGGGTGGCCAATGAATGCAGTCCACTCATTATGAGTGGGCACCCAATGCACCAAACTAAATGTAAACAAAAAGCCGGTGACCTTAAGGTTCCTTATGCCTTGCCCTCTACGCTGAATTGGGATGCCTTTCACAATGAATGGTACTGGAACACCCCACACATGGATCAGTTCCATTAACATACTCGAGTATGTTAATGGTCCTGCACAAGTGTGAAGGAGCCCTAATACTTGTCACAGTAATTATTTATGATGACCTCAAGTAACTCTGAGGTCGGTTACCACCTTCAGAAAACGTAATAAAGAACTGCAGGTCAATTGCACTTTTATGTGCTGCTACTGCCAACGGTTTTACAGTCGGCTGCTGTTGGACTGAACTGCATTGTGTGTAAAGGCTAGTTGTTAACAAGGTATAGAAGCACAGCTTTGCTGGAGATATCTTAAATGAATATTTTTTTTTTTTTCTAGCGTTCTCTTTTAAATCTCTCTGAGGTTGTACATTTCCCCAGTTTAGATCATTTGAAGGTGAGAACCTGTCATGACTGACACATGGATGACTACCATTGCCCATGTTTTGAAGAAATTGATAGCAGCTGAGGTATCTTCACTGGCTACATGCTTGTTCCAGGTTAATTGCCTCGCCAGGTGATGAACATGATGATGGCAGCACCCGTATTGCCATCAGGACAGGTTCTCCTATCACATGCTGCTAGTTTAAAGCCCCCACCGTGTTTTGCAAGCTGATGAGGAAGCAGAGGATTGGTGGCAAATCTATACCAAGGATTGTCTAATTACTTAAAGGAAAAAAAGTGCATTATACAAAAACATATTTCATTTTTTTTTTAGAACTCTCTGGAATGGACTCGAAATGCGCTCACTCCCGGCACTCCGTGCGTTTCAAAATTCCCCCACGGAGACGCAGGTTTCTGTAGAGAGCACTGTACTCCCTTATAATATCCTGAGACAGCTGGTATTAAGGCACTCGCAGAGCGGTGGGCGGTGTAGCCGGGTGCTGCCGCGGCATTCAAGCTTCGCGGCGGACAAGCTAGCGCATTAACTCATCTTTAGCAAGTGGTTGTCCCCTATGCAGTGCCGTCCTGTTCGTGGTCTATGCCAGTTCTAAACAGGACAAGGAGTTCCGTCTACAGTGCAAAATCCCGTCTGCGGTAAATGTGTCGCATGACTACAGTCGGCCAATCCTGCGACTGACCCAAAGAACGTCCAAGACCCATTGGGTGTAACAAAAGGAGCCACAAGCCGCCCAGCGTCCTATCCTCGCCCAAGCCATCTAGGTCAGCCAAGTTTATTTTTTTTGGAGGCTGAGCTGTCCGTTGGCTTGCAGAGTGCAATTGTGGTTCATGTCGTTTTCGGAGGACCGCCTTTCTGGGGCGACTCAGAGTTCTCTAAGCCAATTAAATTGTTGTAGGCTCCCCCCACCCGGGCTCTGCTAGGCCTCGCTGCTACACGTGTAGATATCGTCCTCCATCAGGATTATCATTTGCTCGAACTTGTGCTGTAATTGGCCACGTCTGGTGACAGGGTTGGTTTCTAGAGCGCTGACAATCTGTTGAAATGGAGACAGATTTTTAGATTTGATTAATCATTTATGCAGGTAGGTCCCCAACAATGAACTTCATTTGCGCTAATACCAGTTTTTTAAGACCAAGTATCAATACTTTTAGTAGAGCCACAGGTGTCAAACACAAGGCCCGCGGGCCGAATCCGTCCCTCCAGGCCATTTCATGTGGCCCTCGCACCTCTCCTGCAGCTGCCGGAGAGCTCCAGCCCTCCTCTGGTCCTCTTTGAGACCCTTACTTTCTGCTTTCAAGCAATGCATCCATCTTCTTCCCAGCAGCAGCAGCATAAAGTAAGGGGGGTGCACTGTGATGTAAGGGAGAGTGGGGGACTCAACTTCTGATGGTGGGGTGGCTCTTGACATCTAATGTTACAGATACAACCAGGGGAGGGCTGGGCCAGGGGGCAGGGTGGAAATTGCCTCCCAGGCCGCTCTAACTTATATTCAAAAATGGCCCGGCAGCCGCTGCCCTCTACCATTTTCTTTTTTTTTATTCTGCGCTAGGAGGCCACAGCGGCTGACCACTAGCTGTTGCATTCCAGGAGTTGTAGTCCACGCTCAAGCTCCCGGTGGGTGGAAAACAGAGCAGCGCAGAGGAAACTACAACTCCCTCCCGGTGGGTGGGAAAACAGAGCAGTGTAGAAGAAACTACAACTCCCTGGGACCGGTTTCTTGGAAACAGGCAGAGGCAGTGCCAGGGAGTCGGGACGCAGGGCTGGGCGCTGGCTGCAACTTGACCCCGGGACCAGGAGCATTACCCCCCCCCCCCCAGGAGGCCATGGCGTGCAAGGGACCTGCTGAGCTAAGATCACTGAGGTGAGAGACCCTGACATGACACGCCTAGCTGACCCCCCCCCATACACCCCATGTAACCTGCCCCAGTGATCAGGCTGCATTGATGGGCACTGGGAGTTGGCTGCACTGATGGGCACTGGTGAGGCTGCATTAAAAAAACAGGTGGGCCATGGATGGTGAGCTTATTCGGCGGTTCAATGGGCCACTTGACTGGACTTGTCCCCCTGGCCTAAGGCTGCCAGCCCTTCCCCGGATACAACCAGCCCTTTTGAGGGCAATCATAATGCTGATGCGGCCCACGATAAAATTGAGTTTGACACCCTTGTAGTAGAGGCACAAAAAATTCATAAAACTTTTTCAATTAATACCCAAACACAGAGAAGGAGGGTGGGGGACAGTGCTAGATAAACCACTTTCCGGGATTATGGCTAAAGAATCAACCAATATTTTTATTTTTTTAAAGCAAAAGATCAACAAACTTTTTGGGGGGGATATTTTGCTTTTATAGGTAAAGGAGAGTTTTGGGGTCTTTTTAGACCCCAGATGTCTTCATAAAGAGAACCTGTCTTACTTATTTTTAATTACAAGGAATGTTTTACATTAGAGTGAGAGCAATGGGCCAAATCCTCAGCCAGGCGGCGTAACTTAACTTTCAGCAGTTAAGTTACACTGACTTAAAGTTTTTACCTAAGTGCCTGATCCACAAAGCACTTACGTAAAAATTTCAAGCCCGTGTAAGTTAAGTGCCGCCGTCGTAAGGCGTTCCTCCTCTCCGGGGGGCGTTACAATTTAAATGAGGCGCGCTCCCCGCGCCGGCCGTACTGCGCATGCGTGTGACGTAATTTTCCCGACGTGCATCGCGCGAACGTAATTGACGCCGGCGGCTTTGTGGATTGCGACGGGACACTAAAGTTGCGACGGGTGAAAACAAAGACGCGCCGGAAAACAAAATAATTAAAAAAAAAAATGACAGCGTCGCTCGGCCATGCATTCCTGAGGAGAACTCCATGCCAATTTTCAATGAAAAAAACGGCATGGGTTCCCCCCCCAGGAGCATACCAGGCCCTTAGGTCTGTTATGGGTTGTAAGGAGACCCCCCTCCGCCGAAAAAATCGACGTAGGGGGTCCCCCTACAATCCATACCAGACCCGTATCCAAAGCACGCTACCCGGCCGGTCAGGAATGGGAGTGGGGACGAGCGAGCGCCCCCCCCCCCCTCCTGAGCCGTGCCAGGCCGCATGCCCTCAACATGGGGGGGTTGGGTGCTCTGGGGCAGGGGGGCGCACTGCGGGCCCCCCCACCCCAGAGCACCCTGTCCCCATGTTGATGAGGACAGGACCTCTTCCCCGACAACCCTTGCCGTTGGTTGTCGGGGTATGCGGGCGGGGGCTTATCGGAATCTGGGAGTCCCCTTTAATAAGGGGGCCCCCAGATACCAGCCCCCCCACCCTAAGTGAATGGATATGGGGTACATCGTACCCCTATCCATTCACCTGGAGGCAAAAAGTAAAAGTTAATAACACACAACACAAGGCTTTTTAAAATATTTTATTATTCTGCTCCGGAGGCCCCCCCTGTCTTCGTTATTAGCTCAATTACCAGGGGGGCTTCTTCTTCCACTCTCCGGGGGTCTTCTCCGCTCTCCGGGGGGGGTTTCTTCTTCCGCTCTCCGGGGGGGGCTTCTCCGGACTTCGGGGGGCTTCTTCCATCTTCTCCCCTCTTCCGCTGTTGACTCGGCGAACCCCGGTTCTTCTGCAGCTCTCCGGTGCCTTCTTCTTCAGCGCTGGCTGCCTGCTATGTTTGTGTGTTAGCTCAATTAGTAACAGGCAGCCGGCGCGGTCTTCTGTGACGTCATCTTCTCTTCTGTTCTTCTCCCCTCTTCCGATGTTGACTCGTCGCCTGTTGTCGCTGTAATGATGGAAGCGCGCCTTGCATCACATTTATATAGGCATCCCGTCCCATCATGCTCCGGTAGGTACCCACTGTGGTGGGTGCACGTGGGTAGGCACCCACCACGTGGGTATAAATGTGATGCAAGGCGCGCTTCCATCATTACAGCGACAACAGGCGACGAGTCAACATCGGAAGAGGGGAGAAGAACAGAAGAGAAGATGACGTCACAGAAGACCGGCGCCGGCTGCCTGTTACTATTTGAGCTAACACACAAACATAGCAGGCAGCCAGCGCTGAAGAAGAAGCACCGGAGAGCTGCAGAAGAACCGGGGTTCGCCGAGTCAACAGCGGAAGAGGGGAGAAGATGGAAGAAGCCCCCCGGAGTCCGGAGAAGCCCCCCCCCCGGAGGAGCGGAGAAGAAACCCCCCCGGAGAGCGGAGAAGACCCCCGGAGAGTGGAAGAAGAAGCCCCCCCTGGTAATTGAGCTAATAACGAAGACAGGGGGGCATCCGGAGCAGAATAATAAATTATTTTAAAAACCCTTGTGTTGTGTGTACCCCATATCCATTCACTTAGGGTGGGGGGCCGGTATCTGGGGGCCCCCTTATTAAAGGGGACTCCCAGATTCCGATAAGCCCCCGCCCGCATACCCCGACAACCAACGGCAAGGGTTGTCGGGAAGAGGTCCTGTCCTCATCAACATGGGGACAGGGTGCTCTGGGGTGGGGGGCCCGCAGTGCGCCCCCCTGCCCCAGAGCACCCAACCCCCCCATGTTGAGGGCATGCGGCCTGGCACGGCTCAGGAGGGGGGGGGGACGCTCGCTCGTCCCCACTCCCATTTCTGACCGGCCGGGTAGCGTGCTTTGGATACGGGTCTGGTATGGATTGTAGGGGGACCCCCTACGTCAATTTTTCGGCGGAGGGGGGTCTCCTTACAACCCATAACAGACCTACGGGCCTGGTATGCTCCTGGGGGGGAACCCATGCCGGTTTGGATTTTACAAATTGCCGTGGAGTTCTCCCTCGGGAATGCATACCAAATGCCGTCGCTTGAATGGGCCTTTACAGGTGTGACTAACTTTACACTTTGTAAAAGCAGCCCTAGTTTTACACCAGGCAAACTAACACTTACGGCGAAAAAACTAGGCACAAAAGCTTTGAGGATCGCCCTAAGTGCTAATTTGCATACTAGCAGAGGCATTTCGACTCGAAAATGCCCCCAGTGGCGGATGCGGTACTGCATCCTAAGATCCGGCAGTGTAAGTCCCTTACAGATGTCGTATCTTCTGCCTAACTTAGGAAAACTGCTTCTGAGGATCAGTTCCAAAGTTAGAACCAGAGATACGACGGCTTACGCCGGAGTATCTCTTTTGTGGATATGGCCCAATAATTCTAGCACCAGACCTCCTCTGTAACTCTAATCAGGTAACTTGTAAGGCATTAAAAGCGTCGCCAATGAAAATTTTTAAGGACTGTAGTTTGTCACCCATTCCAAGAGCGTGAGCAATTTTGAAGCGTGACAAATTAGGTATCTATTTACTCGGCCTAACATCATCTGTCATATTATACCAAAAAATTGGGGGAATATATTGTGTTTTTTTTTTCCAATTCATTACAAGAATGTTTTCCCGAAAATTGCGTTATAAAGAACCGATGGGCATATCCGTGTGACATAAAAAATTGCAACAATTGCCATTTTGTTCCTAGGGTTTCTACAGAAAAAAAAAATTGTTTTATATAATATATATTTTTATATATATATATATATATATATTTTTTTTTTTGTAATAATAATAATATATATATATATATTTTTGTAATAATAAATGTGTATATATATATATATATATATATATATATATTTTTATATATATATATATATATTATATATATATATTTTGTAATAATAATTATATATATATATATATATTTTTTTTTGTAATAATAATATGTGGATATATATATAAATATGTTTAAGGGTTATAAGTAATTTTTTAGCAAAAACATACTGATTAAACTTGTAACAAAAAGTGCAGTAAAGGTCTGGTCTTCAAGTGGTTAAAATTAATTTAGGGGGGATGGCTGCTTTAAGATTCTAATCGATTCTAATCGAATTTGGCGGAAAGCGATGCTTACCTGCGAGCGATATTTTTTGGCGTATTTGTAATCCCTGCAACAG
Organism: Rana temporaria; assembly: GCF_905171775.1. Taxonomy (NCBI): domain Eukaryota; kingdom Metazoa; phylum Chordata; class Amphibia; order Anura; family Ranidae; genus Rana; species Rana temporaria. The sequence continues at coordinate 10,121,462 of NC_053495.1, read as the reverse complement.
CGACGTTGGTGTTGATTTTGTTTTGGTATTTCTGGAAAAAAAAATGTACAAGTTAGAGAAGATGGAGTGACTTGCACCTGCTGTAGAGGTGGAGGTAAGGCTGGTGATAGCGGGCGTATTGTCTGCGCCATCTTACCCCGCGACTCCTCCGCGAGGTGGGCGTTCATTCCTGCTCGCTCAGCGGGCTCATCTCCTTGATCTGCTGGTAATATTTCTGCACGATTTTCCGATACTCCGGAATCTCCTTGGCGTACAGCAGCTTGTTGGTGGGGGAGTCTGAAAATAAAATAAATATAGAGATCAAATTATCTTCTTAGGGTTTGATGATGTCACTACCTCCTAGCAGGCTTTACAGGCTGCATTCCGCCATCTAGAAATCGGGGTAGACTTTAACCGCCCACCGTAAATATACTTGCGGCACGCTGGCTGCTCTGCGCAGGATCACGTACCTAGTATGTGATCCACACGCCAGGGTAGGCGGTGTGGCGCGCTCACTAGCCGCCCCAATTTGCTGCAGCACAAACCAATCAGCGGGTGCCGGCTGCTGATTGGTCGCGTGCACCCGCCGATCGGCTCCGGTAACTACCGAAGAGAGCCTTGTAAGCAAACACCGGTCTCTCTTCTGACGGCAGGCAATGTGCTGTTTTTTTTCCCTGCAAAGCACATTGCTTAGTAAAACTTAGTCGACACTGAAAAAATAAACAAAGCAAATGAAAAATTTGGTATTGATGGTAAAAAAAAAAAAAGAAAAACAAGCAGACAAATAATATCTAAGGGGTGATAGAGCTAATTAGTGCCAATTAAGGTTAACTAAGGGTAAATAAAGGGTTAAATAATACGTATTTTAAAAAAAAACTTTTATTCTATTTGAAAAAACGTGTTTTTTTAACTGGTGTCACTGCAGAAGATAAAAAAAGACGAAAAAAAGAATATGCAATAAAATAAAATATAAAAAAAAAAAAATTGTATTTAAAAGAAACTTGTATTTGTTTTTTTTTAACTGTGTCCCTGCAGACGATAAAAAAAAGATGAAAAAATAAAAAGTAATAAAATAAAAATATTTAAATACAATAATAAATACATTAATTATATGGGGAAAAAAAGATTAGGTAAAATTAATTCTAATTAACCCATTATTTAATTAACCATAACCAGCCCTAATTAACTCCTTCATCCCCTTCTCATTTTTATGTTTTTTTTTTTTTTTTTATTTTATCATCTGCAATGACATCAGTTAAAGAAGCAATACAGTTTTTTTATTTATTTATTTATTTTATTGCTTTTTTTTTTTTTTTTATCGCCGCAGTGACATCAGTTAAAGAAACAATAAAGTTTTTTATTTAAATTTTATTTTATTGCTTTTTTTTTTTTCATCTTTTTTTTTTTTTATCGTCTGCAGTGACATCAGTTAAAGAAACAATAACGTTTTTTATTTAAATTTATTTTATTGCTTTTTTTTTTCCATCTTTTTTTTTTATCGTCTGCAGTGACATCAGTTAAAGAAGCAATACAGTTTTTATTTTTTTATTTATTTTATTGCTTTTTTTTTTTTTCCATCTTTTTTTTTTATCATCTGTTAAATAAACATACAAGTTTTTTTTTTAACTAATGTCATATACAGGTCGTCGCCCTTTGATCCACCAATGAATGAAAGAGTAACTATAATGAAAACAATAGATTGCTACGTTGTATTTACTGACACTTGTGGACTATCTGCAGGTGTCGTTTTACACAGGATCGGCGACTTTTTGCTTCTTTCTGGGTCCTACAAAGCAATTCCTGGCTGTCATTTTTACAGCTGGTAATAACAAGGTGGGCAGGAGCAGCAGGGAGAGAGACGCTGGATGTAAGACATGATGTCGTCCATAGAAATGTATTGAGATTTATTTTACCAAAACAGGAAGTTTCTAGGCTTCCCAAGAAAAAAGGAGTGTTCTTATTTGGGTTTGTGCTGGTTTTTGGAGAGTTTCCCTCACTTTCTGTCATGTTAAATGTTGTCACCAGACAGGAAGCAGGGCTTTGTTTCAGGGGGAACTTGGGGGAACTCAGTTCCACCACCTTTGGCTCAGACCCTTTGGTGCCTGCTCACCACAATCACTTGTAAACACAAGAAGTCTGGTTTTCTGTGTTTACAAGTGGCAGCTCTGCACTATGTGTGTAACCCCCCCTGAACTCTGCACTCTGTATGTAATGCATCCTGGTATTTAATGCCCCTTTGATACCCTTCTACTGTTTGTGAAATCTGAACAGGTCGTGGTTGAGTTCCTGCACCTATTTTCTGAGAAAAAAAGCTCTGACAGGAAGTAATGGAAAATCTCTCAAACAGAGCCCCAGATAGCAATACAATCCTGGCAGCAGTTCTAAGCCTAAAAAAAAAAAAAAAGGAATTCAAAAACAAAATCACAGGCCAGTCTTGTGCTATAATGACATTTTTAAAATGGAGGTGATTTGTTTCATGACATTGAATAGGAGTTTTGGCGCAGTTGCTGACATGCTCTTGTACTCCTCCTCGCTCTCAGCGTCTCCCCCTGATAAGCTGTGTGTGTGGCCCCATTAGTACAGTTCATTTCTCTCTCTTTGAAGTTGTCCCCTAAAGGCAGTTTGCTGCGAGTCGGTGGACGGTGTCGATGAACCGTCCATTACCAGAAACATTCCCAGCTGTGTGCCGAGCCCTGCCGGCCAACAAACCTAAACAGGGTGCGAAGTGGGCACCAGAGCGAGCCGCTATAACCCCGTACCAATGGGGTATCAGATCCCAGCACCCCAGAGATTCTCACCCCTGTGTTCCTGTGACTCCAGCACCCCAGAGATTCCTCCCTCCTCTGTTCCTGTGACTCCAGCACCGCAGAGATTCTCAACCCTGTGTTTCCTGTGACTCCAGCACCCCAGAGATTCTCCCTCCTCTGTTCCTGTGACTCCAGCACCCCAGAGATTCTCACTTCTGTGTTCCTGTGACTCCAGCACCCCAGAGATTCTCACCCCTGTGTTCCTGTGACTCCAGCACCCCAGAGATTCTCACCCCTGTGTTCCGTGGACTCCAGCACCCCAGAGATTCTCACTTCTGTGTTCCTGTGACTCCAGTAGCCCAGAGATTCTCACCCCTGTGTTCCTGTGACTCCAGCTCCCCAGAGATTCTCACTCCTGTGACTCCAGCACCCCAGATATTCTCACTCCTGTGTTCCTGTGACTCCAGCACCCAGAGATTCTCACTCCTGTGTTCCTGTGACTCCAGCTCCCCAGAGATTCTCACTCCTGTGACTCCAGCACCCCAGAGATTCTCACCCCTGTGTTCCTGTGACTCCAGTAGCCCAGAGATTCTCACACCTGTGTTTCCTGTGACTTCGGCACCTCAGAGATTCTCACCCCTGTGTTCCTGTGACTCCAGCACCCAGAGATTCTCACTCCTGTGTTCCCGTTGACTCCAGCACCGCAGAGATTCTCAACCCTGTGTTCTGTGACTCCAGCACCCCAGAGATTCTCACTTCTGTGTTCCTGTGACTCCAGAGCCCAGAGATTCTCACCCCTGTGTTTCCTGTGACTCCAGCACCCCAGAGATTCTCACCCCTGTGTTCCCGTGACTCCAGCACCCCAGAGATTCTCACTTCTGTGTTCCTGTGACTCCAGTAGCCCAGAGATTCCTCACCCCTGTGTTCCTGTGACTCCAGCACCCCAGAGATTCTCACTCATGTGTCCCTGTGGCTCCAGCACCCCAGAGATTCTCACTTATGTGTCCCTGTGACTCCAGCACCCCAGAGATTCTCACTCCTGTGTTCATGTGACTCCAGCACCCCAGAGATTCTCACTCCTGTGTTCCTGTGACTCCAGCACCCCAGAGATTCTCACCCCTGTGTTCCTGTGACTCCAGCAACCCAGAGATTCTCACTCCTGTGTTCCTGTGACTCCAGCACCCCAAGAGATTCTCACTCCTGTGTTCATGTGACTCCAGCACCCCAGAGATTCTCACTCATGTGTTCCCTGTGACTCCAGCACCCCAGAGATTCTCACTCCTGTGTTTCTGTGACTCCAACACCCAGAGATTTCTCACTCCTGTGTTCTGTGACTCCAGCACCCCAGATATTCTCACTCCTGTGTTAATGTGACTCCAGTAGCCAGAGATTCTCATTCCTGTGTTATTGTGACCCCCAGCACCCCAGAGATTCTCATCCCTGTGTTCCTGTGACTCCAGCACCCCGAGGATTCTCACCCCTGTGTTCCTTTGACTCCAGCACCCCAGTGCTCCCACTCTGTGTTCATGTGATTCCCAGGTGCTCCCCCCCTTGTGTTTCATGTGACTCCAGCACCCCAGAGATTCTCACCCTGTGTTCCCGTGACTCCAACACCCCAGAGATTCCTCACTCCTGTGTTCCTGTGACTCCAGCACCCCAGAGATTCTCACTCCTGTGTTCCGTGACTCCAGCACCCCAGAGATTCTCACCCCTGTGTTCCTGTGACTCCAGCACCCCAGAGATTCTCACCCCTGTGTTCATGTGACTCCAGCACCCCAGAGATTCTCACCCCTGTGTTCATGTGATCCCAGCTTTATGATTTATAGAATACATTTAGAAGGGAAATGGCAGAATCAATATTTTCCCACAGAAAGTATTTGGACAAAAATGTAAACATTTGGTGTTGTGTACAGCATGTGTCTTTTTTTATCTTGTGTGGGAATAAAAGCCGGGACGACCTGTTCTGCCCGGAGTCACTCCATCAATTTCAGAAATTAGGAAACTATACTGAACACGGCCATTTACATTCCAGTTCCTTTAAAGCTGAACTCCTGGATAAGCAAAAATCATCTAATTCTATTCCTTGTGTGTCTTCTTTCTGAATCTCGGTGAGATTTGTGTATTTCTTCCAGATCTGTGCCGTAATCCAGTGTGAGACTTCCTGTAATAAAGACCAATCACTGCTGCTCTCTCTCCTTGTGCAGGGTGACTGGTCTTGTCTCCGCCCCCTCCTGTACTTTTCTACAGGCAGCCTGTAGTGGGTGGGGCCTGCTGGGCCCCTCCCACCGCTCTGCGCTCTCTCCTTGTGCAGGGTGACTGGTCTTGTCTCCGCCCCCTCCTGTACTTTTCTACAGGCAGACTGTAGTGGGTGGGGCCTGCTGGGCCCCTCCTACAGCTCCACTCTCTGTACAGCACATTGATGACGGATCGGAGTGATCAAACGATTGGTCAAAGTGGTCACGTGCCTGCACATGACCAATCAAAATTGCTCTGCTCTATCCCAGAAGCCCTAAGGAAAGAGCAGAGCTTACCTCTGTGGGTGATTACCTGTCACTGGCCACCAGCTGGGGTGGCCAGTGACAGGTAATCACCCACAGAAGGTAGGTGTACAGCAGGGTCCAGGGGGGTGGGGTGGTCCCCCTGTTTGAGATAGAAGTGTCTATGATCACAAACCTTTCCAAGCTGCATGTCGGAGATGGAGCAGGCGTCTATGAAGGCCTGAGCGATGACAGACAGACAGGCGTCCATGTGGTCCGATTTCTCCATATCAAAGACAAACTCGGGGTTCTTCAGGATATTCACCCAGAAACGCAGAGGAAGGCTGCAGAGGTGGCGGGAGAGAGGTGAAGGGTGAAAAAAATAAATAAAAATGAAACAAATGAGCAACAATTGGACCCACCCAAAAATAAAAAAAATTATAATAATAATGTGTACAAAGAAACCATTTAGTCCACAACGATCCCTACTTTAACCCCTTCAGGACCAGCCTGTGATGCCGCTTCACTGCCAGGCCATGTTTCAGTTTTCAGTGCTGTGATTGTTTGACTGACAACTACACTACACTGGTGCCCGACAGGGGGCATGACACCTGAATAGGGGGCGGCAGCAGCGACCATAGATCGATTCATGCAGTGCATGAATCTATCTATGGTGATAGAGGGGTGACAGGAGAGAGGGGGCGGCGCTCCTGCGCCTTTTATGGACGCACCAACACTGCCCCCAACCTTGAATATCTGCTGCTACCGATCCTGGAAATAACGAAGGAATTATTCATTCGTACCTATTGGTCTTCCAGATGTGCAGGGTGTCCGGGTCAGAGATGCCGCGTTTTTCCGCCTGCTCCTCCAGGAAGTCGAAGAAGTATTTGATGGCGAGAGGCGGCCGGTCCTCCCGGATGGTGAGGATGGCCCGGAACAGATCGTCCAGGAATTTCTGTAGAGTTCCCTGATGTCCGAGAAGAAAAAAAAAAAGAAGAAAATTACTTTCCGCCAAAAAAGAAACAACCAATCATCTTATGGGGAAAAAAAACCCCTGTACAGTGCCACCTCCCGAAACAGCTTCCCAAAACATAAAAAGGAACCAAATACAGGAGTAGCTTGGATTACGAGCTTCATTCCTTCCAGAAGCATGCTTGTAATCCAAAGCACTCGTATATCAAAGCGACTTTCCCCATAGGAATCAATGGAAGCTCAGATAATTCATTCCATATGCAGTACCGCATGTGACCAGAGGTAGGGGGGGGGGGGCGCTAGGAGACACTCGGAAACTGAGGCCCGGATTCACAAAGCACTTACACCGACGTATCTCCAAAAAAGCCGCGTAAGTGCAAATATGCGCCGTCGTATCTGTGCGCCGGGCCCCCAAACAAAGATACGCCTAAAAATAGGCTTCATTCCACCGACGTAACTTGCCTACGCCGGCGTAGAGTGGGCACATATTTGCGCTGGACGCATTTGGCGCTCCCATTAATTTTCTATTCAAAAATGCAAATGAGGGAGATACGGCGATTCACGAACGTACGTGCGCCGCGACGCAGTGCGCGTAAAGTCATACGTCCGTCGCAAAGTTATGCCCCATAAAGGAGGTGTAACTCAGCAGTATCCATGCAAAGGGAACACAAGCCGGCGTATTTTACGCTGGACATGAATATGACTAGGCGTAGGTTACGTTCACGCCGTAGGCAGTGATCCGACGTATCTTAGGGAGTAGTTCCGACGTGATTCTGAGCATGCGCACTGGGATGTGCCCACGGGACGGCGCATGCGCCGTTCGTTATACGTATCTGTCTGAGACTCGGCCCATCATTTGCATGGGGTCGCGCCTCATTTGCATGGCTCACGCCCACTTCCACATACGCCGACTTACGCCTAGGAAACCCAGCGCAGATTTGGCAGCACCCGGCTTTGTGAATCCAGTGCTTGCCTCTCTGCGCTGCGTCGGCGTAGCGTACAGGAGATACGCTACGGCAGCATAAATATGCGCCGCTGTCTGTGAATCCGGGCCTGAGTGTTTCTCAATGTCTCCAAGTGTCTTCGAGCGTCACCACTCACCAGTGCCCCCGCACCTCTGGCCACATGCGGTACTGCATACCCTATACTATTCCTCCCACTGATACCAACAATAGGGCCCGATTCCTCTCAGTGATACCAATGAAGGGGCACTATTCCACCCACTGATACCAATGATGGACACTATTCCTTTTACTGACGCCAAAGATGCAAAAATAATAAAGGGGACATCCTCAATGGGGACGCTAGTTCTGGTGACCTTATAATCTCAGCAATGGGACACAGATGGAGAAGAAAAATCTGCCAGGGGTTATAACCCTCTCTTACTTCATCCAAAAAAATAAAAAAAAACGTTTTGCCTATAGCTCTACTTTAACACCACAAGCAAAGATTACCAAAGATCTGGGCAATCCAAAAACAGAGATCCAATCAATACAAGTTGGACCTCCCAGGCATTAGGGGCCAGATTCACATAGAACTGCGGCGGCGTAACGTATCGTAGATACGTTACACCGCCGCAAGTTTTCATCGCAAGTGCCTGATTCACAAAGCACTTGCGATGAAAACTACGCCGGCGGCCTCCGGCGCAAGGCGGGCCAATTCAAATGGGCGTGTGCCATTTAAATTAGGCGCGCTCCCGCGCCGGACCTACTGCGCATGCTCCGTTTCTTAACTCCCGCCGTGCTTTGCGCGCCGTGACGTCATTTTTTCGAACGGCGACGAATGTAGCGTAATTCCGTATTCCCGGACGTGTTACGCAAACGACGTTATTTTTTAAATTGTGACGCGGGAACGACGGCCATACTTTAGACAGCAATACATTTGCTGACTAAAGTTAGGGCACCAAAAACGACGACTAACTTTGGGACGGGAAACTAGACTAGCGGCGACGTAGCGAACGCGAAAATCCATCGTGGATCCGCCGTAACTCCTAATTTGCATACCCGACGCTGGTTTACGACGCAAACTCCCCCCAGCGGCGGCCGCGGTACTGCATCCTAAGATCCGACAGTGTAAAACAATTACACCTGTCGGATCTTAAGGATATCTATGCGTAACTGATTCTATG